>NC_052622.1:4983895-5229514 GCF_016545825.1 Eucalyptus grandis | reverse complement strand
TGTATATGCTATAAACTGGACTAAACAAGAGTTTTCATCACGAGCAAATCGAAAGAGTTGCTAGCTAGCTAGCAAGGACAAAACATGGGCGATCAATTCACAGCTCATATCCTACTAGGTAAATAGCGATTGGTAAAACTTCATGGTAAATGTCGAAGTTCCCTAAATGTTTGAAGAGACCGATCCCTGACCTTCTGCAATGATTCGGTGAAAGGTTGCAGTCACTCTTGATGATGGATAGGAAAACATATCGAGTAAAAATATGTCATCTACTTCATCCTTTTCCCGGGGCCTAGGTGCTTCGTTCGACTACGTATTGATGGTCACGAAGGCTTAGATGGGATTCAAGGAAGAAAAAATTTTGTTCGCTGTCAAGCATATCCTCTCGAATCCTCTGTTTCATGAAGTTAAATGCATATTGAGCGTATTGACTAACGAATCGAATATCCGACATGCAAACGTACCCTTCGAAATCCAGCGCGAATCACCTCAACCCTAGCACCAATGAAAGCTTCTTAGCTGATCTCAGCGCCTTAAACTTCCAAATGACCATGCGGAAAAGCAAGAAATGTCCGTTGCTTCCATGTTAAGAGAACAAGAGTCATTGTGATGATGCAATAGGTAGAGATATATCATCCCCGGGTAATTCGAAACCGGCAGATGTGGCTCTATTCCTTTTTTTTTTTTGCCATATCAGAGAAAACTAATATCAATTTTACAAGCTACTTCGTTGGCCAAGTCTTGGCTGTTTCATACTTCATATTTGTTTGCATTTTGCTGAAACAGAACAAAGTTATCCCTTGAATGCGTCAAATCAGAGTATCCTTATCCACCACAGAATGGAACAAGAGAAACTGCCATCTAATTATGTCATTAATTTAACTGCCGGACAGGGACGTTGTCCGATCACAAAGTTTCTCCAGAATCGAGTGGAGGAATACCGCATTCTTTTCGGGAATGAATGGACCGTAAGTTTTTTTTTTTGGGTAAAGAATGGACCGTAAGTTTGATCCTCAAGAACCCAACTTTACTTGAATCAACTCAACAATGGAATTCATTTCGGCGTACAGTTGCAACTATCACAGTGAGAGAACTGTTAAATATTTTCTCGCCGAAATAGAGAGAGAAAGGGATGAGAAAGGCTGTGGAAAATGGGTTCCCACTCCTTAGATCACCAAGTTACAGGTTTGAGCAGAACAAATAATCACAGACTAGGATAGATAAAAGATTAGATGGGGAATGAGTTAGAGAAGTGACAAATGCTGAGCAAAACGAGTCCGTATGCAGTAAATGTGAAACAGCTTTAAGAAGAGCTTAACCCAAGATACTTCTAGATTGGTGAATCCCCAAGTAATGTGAAAAAATGTCCGTCGTGCATCTAAGGAGATCGCAAGACGGACTTGGATGCACGATGGACAGACTCTAGCTAGCTAATTAGGCATCTTCTGAGATGTTTCCTAAATGGACATGCACGATGTTTTGAGGAAAATACACACCCCAAAGAATCTCGACGAACAATGCTGACCTTTCTGGCATCTCATTGATCTGGTACCGATTTTTCTAAACCAGCATTTTTGGTGTAAACGAGGTACTCTTAAACCAGAATGAAATTAATCTAGGGGAATAAATCTAAGAATTGCTTGCTCAGACAATGTCTGTTTCTGTATGTTTTGTCTGTGGCAGCAGGCTCATAAACATCAACGGAAATGCTGAGAAGGAATAGACTTCCCGGCTATTATTTTTCCCGAAGCTCAAAGGATATGCTCCATATATTCCTTGTACAGCATAGTATTCATAAATATATAATCTTCAAGAGTCAACACATCAGTCGGTCCTCTGTGCATGTGAAAAAAGAAAAATGGTGCAGACGTCTACCCAGCCGGAACAGCCCATGCAGGTAGAAGGGAAGGAAACAGAAGTACTGGAGGAAGTGAAGAAGAAGAGTGACCCGATAGGCTTGCCATTTTATAAGCTTTTGAAGTATGCAGACGCACTTGATTGGATTTTAATGGCTCTAGGGACCATAGGATCCGTCGCCCACGCGATGGCTCAACCTATTGGATATTTGTTGCTCGGCAAAGCACTCAATGCTTTCGGGAGTCATATCGACAACAAAGATGGCATGGTTCATGCTCTGAAAAAGGTAGATAACTGCACTTCGCTTGAATTCCTAGCTTACTGTCAACTGGTGGCTATATTTATTCCTAGCGCGCCTTTGAGTTCCAACTTACTAAATATGGATGATTCGTACAGTGTCATTGGAGCTTTTCATTCGTGTTTTTCTTCTTTCCTCTTTCAGGTTGTTCTATGTGTGGTACATGGCCTTCGCAACCTTCCCTGCTGGAATCCTAGGTTGGCTTCTTTTGGTTTTCTTAGATGATGGAGATGCATATGTTTTTATTCAGTCGCAGAAGTTCAGTTTTTTTATTGACATGCACACTCGTTTCGCACATAATCGCCGTTCGAAAGTCACTGTTTCCTAGGGCCCACCAGAGATTTGCTTATTTTGGCGTGTCACTCCCAAACGCGGCATCAAGTTTTACGGGATCGGAAGTATCGTGTAATCATTTATCATATTGGACTATTAGCAATAAAGTTAGGAAGAAGCAATGGATTAACTACAGGAGAGAAAACTAGTAGTATAGAAAATATGCAGTAATAAAGCATTCGCGTGGCTTCCAATTTTCTGCAGAGATTGGATGCTGGATGTTCGCGAGCGAAAGACAAACAGCACTGATCAGATTAGAATTCCCAAGTTCGCTCCTCAGACAGGAGATTGGAGCTTTCGATACTGAATTGTCGAGTGAAAAGTCATTGCCAGAATAAGTACTCACATGAGCGTAATCCAGGATGCTATAGGAGAGAAGGTAGCAATCTCTCCCTCAAGTTGACCGCTTTTGAGATTTCTCCACCGAAGTTTGCCGATCATGCTAACATAACTTTTTGCTAGCAGCTGGGGCACTTCCTTTCGTGCTTCGCCACATTCTTTTCTGGAGTCTTGATTGCCTTCATTTGCAGTTGGGAAGTTTCACTGGTCACCTTGTTTGTAGTTCCCTTAATTCTACTGATTGGAGCCACCTCCACCAAGAAAATGAATGCCATCTCAGCTGCCAAAATGATTTACCTGTCCGAAGCTACTACTGTTGTGGAACAGGTGAAAAAACTTCACCTTTCCTATTTTTAAAAAATCTAAGAAAAAGGGAATTATCTGGAAATTCACGGGTTAATGTTTGACAACCTATAGACCATATCTCATATGAAAATGGTCTTTGCATTTATCGGAGAGGATCATGCAATCAAGTCATTCTCAGACTGCATGGACAAGCAATCTGTCATTAGCAGAGGAGAGGCACTGATTAAGGGAGTTGGAACAGGAATGTTTCAAGCAGTGACCAAGTCCTCTTGGGCACTAATCATATGGATCGGGGCAATCGTGGTTACTACTAGAAGATCTAGTGGAGGGAACGTCATAGCAGCAGTCATGAGCATCCTCTTTGGAGCTATGTAGGAAAAGTTTACCTTTCTTGTAAGAGTTTTTGGATGAGATTGTTTTGTCTTACAGCGACTAGATAAGCAATCCGATGATAATCATCAAGCTAGTTAATCTGCACCAGACATGGGAAATAACATCGTCCTACTTGGGTTCTCTGAAGTTTTGTATGAATGCGTGTATGATGCATTTCATTTTGAGCCTCTTAAGAAGATATAAGATCCTTTAAGAATCTTCATATAATGAAGTAAAGAAGATATGACCTTAATTATGGACCGTGGCTTCTTTTGCATTCCAGCTCAATCACTTATGCTGCCCCAGACATGCAAATATTGAACCAAGCACAAGCAGCAGGAAATGAAGTTTTCATGGTGATCCAGAGAAAACCAAATATTAGCAACGCTTCATGGGGGATCGTATTGAAGGAAATCGAGGGAAACATTAACATAAGGAACATTTACTTTGCTTACCCATCCCGAGAAGATGAAGTGATTCTTCAAGGTTTTACGCTGTCAATTCCAGCAGGAAAGACGGTGGCGTTAGTTGGTAAAAGTGGGTGTGGGAAAAGCACAATCATATCCCTGGTTGCAAGATTCTACGATCCATCAAAAGGTCTAAAACCTTTATCCTCCATGCTCTTGAGCTGAAATTTGTTATCCTCTCCTTATTATCCCCATGGTTTCATGCTTCTATTGCTCATACATTTTTTGCGCACAAAGGTTGTTGACGATTGTATAATATTGCATAGGTAGCTGAAGATTGGGTAATATTGCATGTTTTCAGGGGTCATTCTCATAGATAACCATAACATCAAGGATCTTGATCTGAAGTGCCTCCGCCAAAATACTGGAGCAGTTTCCCAAGAACCATCACTGTTTGCTGGCACTATCAAGGACAACCTTAAAGTAGGAAATTTGGATGCAGATGACCAACAAATAGAGAATGCAGCAATGATGGCAAATGCACATAATTTCATTTCACAGCTTCTAGATAGGTACTTGACAGAGGTAATATGCAATCTCCTCGCAACAGATGTAAATAAACGATGTCTCTCCTGAAAGTTCTCAAGCTCTCATCAGACAAAAAACAAGGATCCTGAGTTAAATTTTGGCGCCATGATGATGGACTAGATGAGGCAAAGGGGCTTCCAGCTGTCAGGAGGACAAAAACAAAGAATTGCAATAGCCAGAGCCGTTCTCAAGAATCCTCCAATACTTCTGCTCGATGAGGCTACAAGTGCTCTTGATTCGGAATCCAAAAAGCTGGTTCAAGAGGCATTGGAGAAGGCCATGCAGGGAAGAACAGTGATCTTGATTGCACACAGATTGTCAACCATCGTTAATGCAGATGAAATTGCAGTCATAGAGAATGGACAGGTTAAGGAGAAAGGAACGCACAGCACCCTGTTGGATACCAGCAAATTTTACAACAGCTTATTCAACATACAGAACCTCAGTGTTGTTCGTGATGAAAGGTTGGCTGCCTCATAATCATTATTTCCTACCGTTTGTGCATGACAATTATTTTGATAAAAAAAAGAAACAGGTTCTCACTGGCCCATGATGTTGATGGTGTTGAAATAATAGTTATTTCCTTTTGCACGTTTTGCTGATTTGGTTTTTCAGTTATTAGAGTTAGTGGATTCATGTGTGTTAGTTGTCCTAGTTTTTAGGTGTTAGTGGAGTAAGTGCTATATGCAGAACATGGGTAGTTATGGTGTGTTTTACGTTATGTATTTGTCTTTTGTAAAAAAGACTTGATTGTTCTGTACGAAAGATGAAGTTTTAGCCTCATCTCTCCTCCCTTTAGCAATTTAACAATGGTATTAAAGCCTGAGAGAAGTGTGAGAGAGTTTTTTAAAAAAAGATAAAGAAGGTTTCGAGGTGCGAGATACTTTCGTGAGATAATTGCAGCAGCAATATTTCTAATGGCCGTCGACAATTTTGTTCAACCAGCAATTCCACGCTTTGATGGTCACTATGACCATTGGAGCATGCTGATGGAGAATTTTTTACGATCAAAAGAGTATTGGTCGGTTGTTGAATCTAGAATTCAAGAGCCACCAGCGGGCATGGCTTTGATGGATCCCGGAAAGCATAATTGGAAGCTAGAAAGTTGAAAGACCTGAAGGCAAAAAATTATTTTTTTCAGGCTATCGATCGTCCCATCTTGGAGACTATTCTTTGCAAAGAAACTTCCAAGGATATTTGAGATTCTATGAAGAAGAAATATCAATGCTCTATTAGGGTAAAGCGTGCATAGCTTCAAGCCTTGAGAAAAGATTTTGAGACACTAACGATGAAGGATGGAGAATCTGTCACTAGTTATTATGCCAGAACAATGGAGATCGGCAACAAGATGTGATTCCATGGCGAGAAGATGGACGATGTCACCATTGTGGAGAAGATTTTGCGTTCCTTGACACCAAAGTTTAATTATGTTGTCTGCTCAATTGAAGAGTCGAAAGACATAGATGCGCTCTCTCTTGATGAATTGCAAAGCTCCTTATTGGTCCATGAACAGAAGATAAACAGAAGTTCAACAGTAGAGGAGAGCGTTGAAAACTTCTACCAATACTCATTCCAACAATTTCAGAGGAAGGGGAGATCGAGGAAATAGAGATGTTAGCAAGAATCTCAAAGCCAATAATGACCAATTTCAAGGCAAAGGCAGAGGACTGGATCCTAACAAATCCAAGGTAGAGTGTTTTAGATGTCATAAATTTGGTAATTATGCATCTGAATATTATACTAGGCTGCCTAATAATAAAGAACAGGCAGAGAGTTCAACTTTTGTTGAAGAAAAGGAAGTAGAAACGTTGTTGATGGCTATTCAAGATGAAAAGAAGCGCGAGTTAGATATTTAGTATGTGGATACAGGCTGCAGTAACCACATGAGTGGAAGTAAGTCTTCTTAAAGTCTTCTTTTTCTCATCTAAATGAAGATTTTCATTCCACTGTGAGTTTTGGGGATCATTCTACTGTGAAAATGATGGGAAAATGTGATATTAAGATAAGAACCAAGAATGGTTTTGTGGAAACGATCTCTAATGTATTGTATATTCTTGACTTGAAAAGTAACCTATTGAGTGCTGGTCAATTACAAGAAAAGGGTTATGTAATCACCATTCAGAGGGGTGCTTGTAAAATTTATGATTCTGTTAGAGGTGCTATTGCAGTTGTTCCTATGAGTTCAAATAGATTGTTTCCATTAAAGATTGAAAATATTCAATCTTGTTTGATGGCTGAAAAGAAAGATCCCTCATGGCTGTGGCATTTTCGCTATGGTCACTTGAGTTTTGGTGGATTGAAGACCCTCCAACAGAAAAACATGGTGACATGTGTTCCTCAAATTACTATTCATTCCCAAGTCTATGAAGAATATGTTGTTAGCAAACAACATCGTTCTCAATTTTCAAAAGAGAAGTCATAGAGAGCAAAGGATGTTTTGCAGTTGGTGCATTCGGACATTTGCGGTCCCATAAACCCATCTTCTAATAAAGGTAAAAGATACTTAATTACCTTCATTGATGATTTTCCAAAAAAATTTGGATTTATTTTTTATAGGAAAAATCAGAAGCTTTCTCCACATTTAAAAGCTTCAAAGCTCGTGTTGAAAATAAAGCAGGAAAGACCATTAAGACTCTTCGAACAGATAGTGGTGGTGAATATTGCTAAAAAGAATTTGAAGTTTTTTGTGCAGAGCATGGCATTCGAAGAGAGCTTACTGTTGCATATACACCACAACAGAATGGTGTATCTGAGAGGAAAAATAGAACCATTCTCAACATGGTGAGAGGAATAGTTCCAAGGATTTTCTGGCCAGGAGCAGTAAATTGGAGTATTCATGTTTTAAACAGAAGTCCAACTTTCGCTATTCAAATATGACACTTGAAGAGGCTTGGAGTGGGAGAAGACTGATTGTAGATCACTTCAGAGTCTTTGGATGCATTGCATATGCCCATGTCCCGGATGTAAAAAAGAAGAAATTTGATGACAAGGCTGAAAAATGTGTTTTTCTAGGTGTAAGTGAAGCATCCAAAGCATATAAATTATTCAATCCACTAACAAGGAAGATTGTGACTAGCAAGGATGTTGTTTTTAATAAAGAGAAAACTTGGGATTGGAATAGGCAGCAGCCTACCCAAGTCCTTTATGACAATGATGCTGAACAGGAGCAAATTTCAGCACCTAGTATGCTCGAAAATTCATCAAATACGACTTCTATAGCTGTTGGAATTTCGCCAACAGTCGCTGAAGTCAATGAAGAAGAAGCCCAATCTCTTCGCCACATTAGAAGAAAGCCTGCTTGGATGAAAGATTATAAGGTAACTGGAATTGAAAATTCAATTACTCACTTTGCCTTATTTTCATACTATGACCCTACAACTTTTGAGAGTGCTGTCAAAGAAGAAAAATGGCAAAAAGCGATGGATGGTGAAATTAATGCCATCGAAAGAAATGATACTTGGGAGCTATCTGATCTTTCGGATGAACAAAAAACCATTGGTGTAAAGTGGGTCTTTAAAACAAAACGAAAGAAAATTGTGAAGTTGACAAATACAAAGCACGTTTGGTAGCCAAGGGATACAAGAAGCAATATGGAATCGACTATACATAAGTTTTTTCTCCAGTTGTGAGACATGACACGATCAGATTGGTGATTGCATTGGCGGCACAAAATTCTTGGCTTATTTTCCAGCTAAATGTCAAATCAGCATTCTTGCATGGGTACTTGGAGGAACAGGTATTTGTCGAGCAACCGCCTGGTTATGTCAAGATTGGAAATGAGCATAAAGTTTATAGATTGAAGAAAGCTCTTTATGGGTTAAAACAAGCTCCTCGGGCTTGATATAGTCATATTGAAACTTATTTTCTTAAAGTTGGTTTTTCAAAATGTCCTTATGAGCATACGCTTTTTGTCAAGATTGGAGATAAAGAGAAAATGTTTATTGTCTACTTGTATGTTAACGATCTTATATTTACTGGAAGTTGTGATAGCATGTTTGAAGAATTCAAGAAATCTATGATGGATGAGTTTGAAATGTCCGATCTTGGTTTGATGCATTACTTCCTTTGCATAGAAGTGGTACAATTGGATAATGGGATCTTTATTTCTCAAAAGAAATATGTGGGAGAAATTTTGGACAAGTTTCAGATGAAGGATTATAATCCTACAAACACTCCAGTTAAGTTTGGCTTAAAGCTATTCAAAGATCATGAAGGGAGGAAGGTTGATAGCACACTTTATAAACAAAGTGTGGGCAGTTTGATGTATCTAACGCAACAAGACCAGATATAATGTATTCTGTGAGTTTAATCAGTAGATATATGGAGAATCCTACAAAAATGCATTTTTTAGTTGCCAAGAGAATCTTCGTTACTTGCAAGGAACTAGGGACTTTGGGCTATTTTACAAGAAGGGTGAAAGGTCCAATTTGTTGGGATTTACTAATAGTGATTATGCAGGAGATCAAGATGATAGGAGGAACACTTCGGGTTATGCTTTTATGTTTGGGACAGGTGCTATTTCGTGGTCATCCAAGAAGCAACCAATTGTCACATTGTCAAGAACATAAGCTGAATTTGTTGCTACAACAGCTAGTGCTTGTTAAGCTATTTGGCTAAGGAGAATTCTTGAGGAGCTACAATTCAAGCAACCGGGAGCTACTAAAATATTTTGTGACAACAACTCGACAATCAAACTCTCCAAGAATCCTGTGCTACATGGAAGAAGCAAGCACATTGATGTGAAGTTTTATATCTTGAGAGATCTTAGCAATGATGGAGCAGTTGATCTAATCTACTGTAGGAGTGAAGATCAAGTTGCTGATATATTCACCAAGGCCCTCAAGATGGAGTCATTTGTGAAGCTCAAAAGATTACTAGGTGTTTGCAAGTCGAAAACAGTCTAGGCTTTAAACTGAATGTTAGTAAACATCAGTTTAAGGGAGAGATTGTTGAAATAATAGTTATTTCCTTTTGCATGTTTTGCTGATTTGGTTTTTCAGTTATTAGAGTTAGTGGAGTCATGTGTGATAGTTGTCCTATTTTTTAAGTGTTAGTGGAGTAAGTGCTTTATGTAGAACATGGGTAGTTATGGTGTGTTTTACGTTATATATTTGTCTTTCATAAAAAAGACTTGGTTATTCTGTACGAAATATGAAGTTTCAGCCTCATCTCTCCTCCCTTTAGCAATTTAACAGATTGAATGATAGAACTGATATATCTTCGCGAGAATATGAAATTGACCAACCCCACGGCTCACCTAAAAGCAGAGTTTTAAGTGAAAAGGGCGTAGAGATAGAAGAAAGCCTCACAGAAGATCCTGAGCTAGAGGAGCACAAGAAAAGATTAGAAGCAGTCCACTTCTTGAGAATTTGGTTTTGGTTGAGGAGGACAGAACTCGTCAAGACAACCATCGGCTCCATTGTAGCCAGTTTCTCTGGAATCTCAAAGCCTGTTTTTGGGTTCTTCATCATAACAATAGGTGTAGCATATTACCATAAACATGCCAAGCGGGAAGTTGGATGGTACTCGATCGCATTCTCCCTCATAGGGTTGCTATAATTAGCCTCTCACATCTTGCAGCATTACTAGTTCGGTGTGGTTGGTGAGAAGGCCATGACAAACCTTAGAAAAGCTCTCTTTTCAGGTAGCTATCACTCCTTTTTCCTAGTAGAGTCCTGTACAGTTTAATACAGAATCTACTAGCCTTGAATTTGAGATTCTGCCCAAGTTATGAATCATTTATAGAGTACAATTTGCATTGATTGTTCTAAAATCTTGCAGGTGTGCTGAGCAATGAATTCACTTGGTTTGAGAATCTCGAGAATAGCATTGGGATGGTTACTTCGTGAATCATCAATGATACATCCATGGTGAAAGTGATCATTCCTGATCGCATGTCAGTCATCATCCAAGGCATCGCTTTTATACTGATTGCTACGGTAGTTAGCATGATTGCAAACTGGAGAATGGGTCTAGTGGCTTGGACTATGATGCCTTGCCACTTCATTGGTGGGCTCATTCAAGCCAAGTCAGCCAAAGGATTTGCTGGCGACTCTTCTGTAGCACATGGCAAAGTCGTTTCCCTAACTTCTGAGTCGGCGACAAACATAAGAACTGTAGCATCTTTTTGCTGTGAAGAGCAAATCCTGAGGAAGGCCAAGTTAGCATTAGAAGTCCCAACAAAATAGAGCAGGAGAACCGATATCAAGTATGGAATAATCCAAGGATTCTCTCTTTGCTTATGGAACATCGCACATGCAGCCCCTTGGGGTACACCGTGGTCTTGGTTGATAGAGGCCAAGCCACATTCGAAAATGGCATAAGATCGTACCAGATTTTCTCTTTCACGGTACTTTCTATTATAGAGCTGTGGACGCTGATCCCCACCGTGATATCGGCCATGAGCATACTCACCCCTGCATTCCAAACCCTCAATCGAAAAACTGAAATCGAACCAAATGTGCTGGAAAATACACATCATGGGAGGATCGAAGGAACTGCTAAGTTCCAGAACGTCAAATTTGAGTATCCATCACGACCAGAAGTTACCGTTCTGAAGAACTTCACGTTGAAAATTGAAGCTGGGATGAAGGTGGCTCTTGTCAGGCCAAGTGGTGCCGGAAAGTCCTCTATTCCAACCCTTCTGTTGAGGTTCTATGATCCGATGGAAGGAAAGGTCGTCATTGATGGGAAGGACATAAAGGAATACAACCTGAGATGGCTAAGGACGCAAATAGGATTTGTGCAGCAAGAGCCCATCCTCATTAGCTCCTACATTAGAGAGAATATCCGTTACGGAAACTGCGGTACTTCATTGCCTCATTGGTACTTTTCTTATAGCATCCTCAAACCTCTTCCCACACCGGTTCAACGCGCCACATCCATCAGACCCGCAAACACCAGCAAAGCGTCGGCCCCATCAAAACCATTCTAAAAAGCCTCTAATCACCAATCATTAACTCCTAGCGCGAAGTATACGCCTCGATGGACTCACTCCTGCTGGATGGCATGGGGGCATTCAGCGAAGCGACATGCACATATGGGCTCTTGCCACCATCGCCGCCATCACCGCTCTAGCCAAGGCTAGCGTAGCCGGAGGCCAAGCTGCTTGGGGTGGCATGTGTTAGGGAAATCCCTTATGATGTTTTGAAGATGACAAAATAAATCAAAGGCTACTAACATGTTTAATGGTTGAGTAATAGACTATACAGATGATATAATGAATAAAGGATATTGTCAAAGTCTGAAGTTGAACTAGAAAACAAACTCTATGATGAAGCCGAACTTATTCAAACTGTGTTAAGACCTTAAAGCTAAATCTATTCAGAAGCAGAATATGTATAGACCCAGATTGTAAAGTCTATTGCACTCAGACTCAGATTGCACGGTTTATTGCACTTAGACTTTACATCCAAATTTGATAGAACGTAACACAAACCCCAATCATAACGGCTAGTAATCTGGTTTCGATTCTACATCAAGATTGATTTGATTGACTCGATCTAATTGATTGACAATTGGATCTTGAAGATAAGAACTTTCTATACGAAGAAGCACTAATTATGGAAACCAAGATTCTGTTTGTATGGGCGATCGGAATCAATTTGGGATTCTACTTTTGTCACTCAACAGTTACCAAATCTTCTTGATATAGATCTGTCCAACGGATAGATTGGAAGACGATCCTCGAGATACTGTCCAACGGCTAGTTTGGAAGTGGAGGAGTATTTACGGAGATGAAGGACCAATGAGCAAGTAAGAGACGGAACATAGAATTTATAATTCCAAAGCGACCTTCTATCATACACTTGTCTCTTGTGAGCTTAAACGTTTGTGATCGTGAGAGAAAGACCAAAAGAGTGACTTAGTGAGATAGTGTGATCTACTACTAAGTGTTTGCACTCAAAGTTGTAATCTCTTGTTGATCGCATAGTAGAATCCAGCAAGAAGGCTGTTAGTATGAGAGAGTGGACGTAGGCTTGATCTAAGCCGAACCGCTATAAATCTCATGTTCTTATTCTCTTCCCTAAATCTCTTTATTTTGTTCATAGTTCTATTTAACTACTAAAGTTCGATCTCGCTCAAGTGCTGCTCTTCAAACTCAATTTCAAAAGTTTGTTATTATTCAGATTCAGGTTAAAAGTAAAGGTTTTTACTGTATTTTACAAAATCTGTTTTTACACCTATTCACCCCCTCTAGGTGTTTATGCTAGCACTTTCAATTGATATCAAAGCCAAGTGCTCGGTTTATAAAAGTGTTTTTACTTTTGAGCTAAAGATCTTTTATGGCTAGTATCTTGGCACCAGGACTTATGGAGGGATAAAGCAACACAAGGCCACCATATTTTGATGGAAACAAATACAACGTGTGGAAGAACAAAATGAAGGCATTCCTAAGATCTAGAAATCCCTTGCAATGGGATGTTGTGGAAAAAGGAATAATCCCACTGCCGCGTCTACATCAAATAAGAATGGCAAAGACAAAGAAACCAAACCCCCTGCTCCTATGTCTCGGACGAAGATGTCCAAAAGAGAAGCGTTTGATGCAAAAGCAATATATTTTTTATATTACACTTTATCTCCAGTTAAATATAATAGAATCTCTTCATATGAAACAACAAAAGAAGTTTGTGATAAACTTCATGTTACATATGAAGGAACCGATCGTGTAAAAGAGACAAAAATAAACTTCCTGCTCGGCAAATATGAATCTTTTAAGATGAAGCAAGAAGAGTCAATTGGAGATATGTTCAACCGTTTTACAAAAATTGTTAATGGTTTAGCATATCAAGGTCAACTAATTTCTTCCCCAATGAAGGTCAACAAACTCTTGCAAGGTCTCTTAAAAGATTGGAACCATGTCAAGACTTCAATCCAGGAGACTCAGAGGATTATGCCACTTTCTGTTGATGAATTGATTGGCACTCTTCAATCTTACGAAGTGGAACAAGTTAACGATGAAGATCCAGAAGGTAAGAAGTCCATCACTTTAGTATCTAACGCTGTTTTTTATGAAATAGACTCAGAAAATGACATGGACGAAGAAGAACTTGCTTTCATGATCAAGAAATTCAAAAAGCTTAGTAGAAAAGGAAGGAAATTCGATGGAAGAAGACATTACAAATAGAATCGGCAGAAAAAAACAATGAAAGAAGATGATGAGTAAGGAAATATATGCTTGATGGTACATTCAGAATCTGAGTCTAACTTAGACACAGACTTAAAATCAGAGTCTGACTCAGACACAAACTCAGAATCCGATGAGAAAATCGAGGTAAACCATTCAAAAATTCATTTCAAAGTTTCAAAGTATATAAATGAGCTTTACTAAAATCTCAAATCTTCTCTTAAAAGAATCTTTGAACTTAAAAGGAAAATTCTTGGCTTAGGCAACAGGATCTTTTTCAAAAAGAAAAGTTTGAAATTTGGTAAAAATATTTTCTACAAACAAAAGAAAGTCGAGATTTACTTGTCAAAGAAAATGATTCTTTAAAAATAAATTTTCAAATATTTCGACAAAATTTTCAAATGGATCAAAAATATTAGAGCATATTCTTTCCATACAAGTTCCTTACTATAATAAGTTGGGACTTGGTTTCAATAAAGAAAGTGATTTTCTAATTGATTTTCCTAAAGTCAAGGAGAGACTTAGACAAAGACCTCCAAAGGCATTTTACAAAAATCATTTTCAAAAAATGTTTGTAAAACCAGTTAGTGGAAATGCCCTCAAGTGTTCAAATTGTGGAGATTTGGAATACTTTCAGAAAGAATGTCCTAAAGTCCGGAGACCTATTATGAAAAATTGGATAAAAACAACATATTCTACTAACTCTCATGGACCTAAGAAAAATGGGTACCAAAGAAAAGATGAGTTATTTTTTTGCGGGAAATAAAGGAGAAGAAGAAAGAGAATTTGGTAAGGAATTTTTTATTTGATTTGGGCAGTAATTCTCATTATACTTGATTTCGATATATCCTTGGTTGATTCGGATTTTATAATGATTATATTTTGTTTTATTGAAGAAAGAATCATATGATCTGTTTTTGTAATTCATGAATTGAGATTTAATATGTGTGATTATTTTTGAAATCTTGCTAAGAGACAATTGAGTATATTTGGTTTAATTTTATGCTTTCAGATTTTGTCATATTTTGCAAAGTGAAAATCTGTTTTACGTTATATTAATTTATTATGCAAAATTTTCTTTCTTAAATATTCAAGGATTTGGTTCTCCCTAATTTTATTGTGCATAATGTTCTTTCTTTAAATAATATATCATGATGAGTTTAGAAAGAATATTTGATTATCTATCTCTAACATCAAATAAGGATCCAAATTGATGGATACCGAAAAGGAAATGAGTTGATTGCAGGAAATTCAATAAGGCAAGAATGATTGCAAATCTACGCAGATTTTGGTGCAATAAGAAAAGAATCTCAGGCGAAGATTGGTAATGATTTTTTTTAATGGTACATATACCATAGGTAAGAGAATATTTTTTATCATCCCGCCCTACAAATTTCTACATGCATTTATCATACTTTTGGATAATTATTTGTTATATTGCAAATATCTTTTGTCATAAATATAATGCATTACAAGTTTTTACTTGATTTGGCACATGATAAAAATATCTTTCTTTTTACGAAATGCATCAATAATATATATCTGAGATTTATGCTCAAGGAAATCCCTTTGATCTCGAAAGATATTATTGCATATTCATGGATATTCTTGCTATATTCATAGAAGATATCTTATATCTAGCAAATTTGATCCACAAATCAGATAAAGGTATTACGTGATATTTTTGCAAGGATTATCATATGTTATACAAGAATTTGCATGTCGCAAAAGGATATTCCTTTTGAATTTTGGAAAGCTAGATTTGAAAATCATGGAGATTCTATGCTATTTTTTGGAGGCTTAAAGATTCTATTCCTTGTGCAAAATTTTTGCTTGTTAAGGAAATCCCTTATGTGTCGTATGAAATGTTCAGTAGTTCTGAATTTTAATTTTATATATGCTATTCAATTAGTTTATTTGAAGAAAGGGTATTATATATTATGTGGATATTATTACAGCTCATTTGTGCAAAAAGTTCGTTAAGTTTATGGAGGTTGAATTCGACAAGAGCTTGATTGAAGAAAATAAATTTTTGTCTCGAATTTCAAAATGCAAGTGATCGTTGTGGATATTGTTGCTACAAAGGATATAACGGAAAAATATTATGTTCAACATGCACAAGCAACAATTATTTCTATTCGCAAATATTGTTATGATGATAGGGGAGAAAGCGAATCCAAGAGAAAGGAAAAGAATCATGATTAACTCAAAAAGGCAACAAATTGAGGGGTAGCTTTGATGAATTATAGAAAAATCTTTTTGAATCAATCATGATCATGATCTTATTATGGAAGGAAGGAGAAGGTAAATGTGTTAGAATTTAAGTTCTACAAAATCCGGTTAGTGCATCTCTTATTACCTTTTGTCATTAACGAATCTCTTATTGATATTATCAATTTGTTTTGACAAAAAGAATAAGTGAATTTTATAATGCATCCGTGACTTTTATTGGATATTTGCTGATATGATCGAAGTGAGCTATATTGCATATCTTTAATATTCGATTTACTGATTTTTTGGAAATTGTGTTTCATGCAAGACATTTGTTATCGTTTTATATTCTCTACGTGATATTATTTCCATTGTTATCGCTTTTGATTATGACAAAAAGGGGGAGAAGATATGAATATACATATGTGTTGATTGGTTGATATTATTTATTGCATAATATTGAGCTGCGGTTATTTTTCTATATATTTTTATGCTCAATTTATTTGCTATCTTCTGATATCCTTTGATTTAAATTAATATTTTTAAAAGTATGTTTACAAATCTGCATATTCAAATATTGTTTTGTACTTATCAAAAATGGAGAGATTGTTAGGGAAATCCCTTATGATGTTTTGAAGATGACAAAATAAATCAAAGGCTACTAATATGTTTAATGGTTGAGTAATAGACTATGCAAATGATAGAACGAATAAAGGATATTGTCAAAGTCTGAAGCTGAACTGGAAAATAAGCTCTATGCTGAAGCTGAACTTATTCAAACTGTGTTCAGACCTTAAAGCTAAATCTGTTCAGAAGCAAAATATGTTCAAACCCAGATTGTAAAGTCTATTGCACTCAGACACAGATTGTACAGTTGCACTCAGACTTTACATCCAAATTCGACAAAACGTAACACAAGCCCCAATCATATAATGAATAGTAATCTGGTTTGGATTCTACATTAAGATTGATTTGATTGATTTGATTGACTTGATCTAATTGATTGACAATTGGATCTTGAAGACAAGAACTTTCTATACGAAGAAGCTCTACTTATGGAAACCGAGATTATGTTTGTATGGGCGATCGGAATCAATTTGGGATTTTACTTTTGTCACTCAACGGCTACCAAATCTTCTTGATACAGATCTATCCAACGGGTAGATTGGAAGACGATCCTCGAGATACTGTCCAACGGCTAGTTTGGAAGTGGAGGAGTATTTAAGGAGATGAAGGACCGATGAGCAAGTAAGAGACGGAGCGTAGAATTTATAATTCCAAAGTTTGAGTGACCTCCGATCATACACTTATCTCTTATGAGCTTAAACATTTGTGATCGTGAGAGAAATACCAAAAAAGTGACTTAGTGAGATAGTGTGATCTACTACTAAGTGTTTGCACTTAAAGTTGTAATCTCTTGTTGATCGCATAGTGGAATCCAGCAAGAAGGCTGTTAGCGTGGGAGATTGGAAGTAGGCTTGATCTAAGCCGAACCACTATAAATCTTGTGTTCTTATTCTTTTCCCTGAATATCTTTATTTTGTTCGTAGTTCTATTAAACTGCTAAAGTCTGATCTCGCTCAAAGTTTACTGCTCTTCAGACTCAGTTTCAAAAATTTGTTATTATTCAGACTCAGGTTAAAAGTAAAGGTTTTCACTGTATTTTGCAGAATCTATTTTTACACCTATTCACCTCCTCTAGGTGTTTATGCTAGCACTTTCAGCATGCATGTAGCTGGAGTGGAAGCTCGCGGTTGAGTGCGTTTGAGCATTTGAGTCTAGAAGCGACCTCCCTCGCTAAAGCAAAGAAACTTCTGGAAGGAAGCAAGGAGCGACTAGCGAGACGACTTTTTTGCATCTAAGGACATGACCTTTCTATTATTTCGGATTTGGTCCCCTAGACATTTTGTCATTTGCCCCTGTATCCCGAATTAAGGGACCTGTTACCGGAAAGTGTTGCTTGGATTTTCGGGTGGCCCAAAAACAGAGATATTGTATCCCAGCCAAGAAAAAAAGCAATGAAATTGTAAATGATGCAAACACACCGTTCGATTCTTTTTTCCTCACTTCTTAATCAGAAAAATGCAAATGAAGCTATATGATTATTGGTCCAATACTCATCCGAAATCTGAATGATTATTGGGCTTGGAGTCAACGAGCACGTTCACCGGCTCAAAAAAAGTCAATCTTAATAATGACGAAATTAAATTCACAAAAAATTGTAAAATTTTTCATCCATTCTTGTATTGGGATTTTGTCCCCCCCCAACTATTTCGACTTCATTCAATTTGATATGAAGAGTGATGTACTTGCTTAAAAGTGATAGCAAGAAGGGTTTGGGACAGTTAACGGGGTCTTGAAAATTGAACATGGTAATACTCCTTCACATTCAAAATAAATTTAGACTCGAATAGAATACTCAAATCATTGTAATAAACATGACATATATATCCCCCTCGAATGATATTCCCTCCTGACATAATAGCCTTGGACAATGAACCCTAAAAGGAAAACTAATGTCATTTTTTAAGTGCACATTTACCACTAAGATAACTTTAGCAACCTAGTAAATATAATAAGAATTTAATTAATCTCATCATTATTGTTATTCAGGGAGAGATCATCTTTTGATATCTCCGGCTATTGCGCACTCCCCTGCCATTAAATCAAAGTTGTTTATTATCCCTTTTCATCCATCATTTTCAATATTATTCATAGTGACTATTCATATGCAATGAGGCAATAAATACATAGCAATCACTGAAATGTCATCAAGCCACGCGTAAAGTAGGTTATGTGCTAGCTAGACTTTTAAGCAAAGACTTTGAAACCCAAACTTGCTCATCACAGCCCTATGCTGAAAGTAGTCACTAAATTTTCCATCGGATCCAAGAGTCCAAACTATAACCAATGACATCTTTAATATGATAATGCTAAAAGATGAATTGGGCGCAATTAAGATCATCAATATAGTCATAAACATCTATAATATAATGATGGCAAAGAAAAGGGAGCTACACATGAAACATCATTAATATCACGTTTCAATACACCACATATGTGATGGGATCAAATGGTTTTGATATGTGTCTATACTTGTGTAATGCTAATACTAGTACACTCAAGATGAGAATCTTCATAAGTTATTGCACTAGTTGATGTAGTGGATATGGTATTATTGCCTTCGTCAGTCCAAGTTCCATCATCCCTTCTTGACATTTCTGTTGCATAAAAGAGTGGCTTAGGAGATATTTGTAGATCATCTACTTCTCCTTCGAGCATTTCCAAGACTTTGTGCATTGAAGGGTGATTGTTAGGATTCCATTGTATGCACCAAAGAGCAGCTATTATCATTTTCTTTATTATTTTCCTCTCGTCCTCACTAACTTCCACTGGAATTTTCAATTCTTTACTAAGTTGGTCATGAACCCATAAAGGAAAGTAAGTGTGACTCGAACACCCTGTAACCTTGTCCTCATTCTTCCTTCTAGTGGCCATTTCCATCAACAATTTTCCAAAACTATAGACATCGGCTTTGTAAGAGATGCCTCTAAGGTTCTTGAAGACGAGCTCTGGAGCCATGTACCCTAAGGTTCCTCTCGCAGCAGTCAAAGACACAGTGTTGTAATTCGTGGGATACAATCTTGCGAGCCCAAAGTCAGAAACTTTTGGGGTGAAATCCCTGTCTAGAAGAATGTTATGAGGCTTAATATCAAAGTGTAAAATTTGGATATTGCATCCTCGATGAAGATATTCAATCCCTCTAGCCACTCCGAGAGCAATCTCTTACACTTCCTTGCATTCAAGAGAAATCCCTTGTTCTCGTGAGAAAATGTGCTTATCCAGAGATCCATTATGCATGAAATCATAGACAAGACCTTGTTTAGAGCCCTCAAAGCAATAACCAATGAGTCTAACAACATTAACATGATGAATTCTACCAATGGTAGCTACTTCACTGATGAAGTCCTGCCCATTTGTTTTTCCCTTCTTTAGAATCTTGACCGCCACCTCACGGCCGCTCCGGAGTCTTCCTTTGAACACGGACCCGTACCCTCCCTCACCTAGTTTATCCTTAAGGCCACTCGTGATTTTCTTGATGTCTGAGTAAGAATACCTTATCGGCAAGAAGTTATTGTTGGATTGCAAAAATTCTTCAACATTTTGATCCATTGCTAAGTGTATTCTCTTCCATTTGCGTATTAGCAACGTCATCACGCATGGGGCCCCCAAGATGAATTTCACAACCATGCACTGAAGCACTGTATTTTTTATAGCCAATTTGTGAATGTGTTAAATGTTTGCATTTAGAAATTCAAAGTCAATTTCACAATGAGACGAATATAGTAATGTTACCGATGTCCAAGAGAAAGCGCACCACCACATCAAGGTAGTGGTTCCCTGATTCCGAATAGAGATTGAGTTTGTAACGAACGAAACCTGAAGAACATTTAAAAGACACTTATTTAGACCATAATCAAGCAATGTGTATATCGGTTCAATCCACTAAGATTTGTGGGCAGAATTTGGACTAAATAGATAAACAATTGAATAGATAATATATTTGTTGTTATATGAATAACCAATTTGTGCGTGTCTTGAATGTTTGTATTTAGGAACACTTAACTTAATTTCACAATGAAGATTGTATTGATGTTTACCGATGGGAAGGAACGAGATATGTTCAATACGCCAGAGAGTATGGGCAAGGCCATAGGCGATATCTGCAAAAGAGATAGAATATGTAACAAATGAAATCTGAAGAAAATAAAAGACACTTATTTAGATCATAATCAAACACTGATAATTGAGTATATCAAGTTCAATCCACTAAGATTTACTGGCGGAATTCTAATTATTTAAATTAACAAATGAATGAAAATGTATTCATTGTTGTACTTATAAAATACCACAACAACATTGAACTAGCTACAAGATCTTAGCTCCATTTCACGTTTAGTGGAATTTTACAGTCTTTGACCAAATATATCCTAACAATATTTCGGGATAAGTACGTTGGAAGTACCATAACTTTCGTACGACACTCACTTGAATGTCATAATATTTTTTTTATACACTTGAGTGCCACAAATTTGAATTTGATCACTTAAGAATCATCAGCAATATGTCTGATCGGAAAATCTAACATGAATGCCAATCGTCCTATTTGACATTGCCATCGTTGATTTGGACAATTAATTAAAAAAAATTAAAAATAAAAAGAATCCACGTCGAAATGAAAAATTAATAAAAAAAAATTTAGTATGACTATTTGCTGAAAGCAACATTTAAATGATCGATTTTACTTCAATGTGACACTTAAATAAAAAAACAAAAAAAAAAGTGATAACACTTAAATGGGAATCATATAAAAGTTACAACACCCTTCCTATTCTTTATAAGAAATTGGACAAACTCAAAAGTCCTTACCTATCTTACTGTTGGGGTCCCATCTAAGGTCGAATCCATAAACCATATATTCGTGAATTTGCGCATAGGAATGAAGATCACAATCATAAACCCACCATGGCAGCATTGCCATAAACTCTATAGTGCATGCGGTTTCCACAGATGAGACATCCCTATAGACCAGGGCATACACTCGCCTTCTCGCACCAGAGAAATTAAGTAATGGAAGTCCATCAAGGCATGACGAAGCATCAATGTAAGATCGATAATCCACGGCCTTCACACAACTCACGATCGAAACAGCCACGCATGACGGATAATAGAACGTGTTTCCATCCTGGCACCATAAAGACTGGAGAGGAAGGGATGAGCAATTGCCCTTTTGCAGCTTGACATCAACGACCCTAATCGTTCGGTTGTTATGGTTGATGGAGCGTACAAAGTACTTGCTCGAGTTAAAATCCAAAATGGTGCGGTTATCTATACAGGCTAGCTCATAATCTCTGTGGCCGCAAGATTTCGGGTCTCCCATCAACCGAAATGGGTAACTTATGTTTGCGACCTCGCCGCAAGAGGTTGTGCAATGATTATTTGCGATGGCAATGCTAAAAGACTGATGTAGAAGGAGGAGGAGGAGAAGAAGGGTTTGATTTTGGTGCATAGCTTATGCAGTAGTGGAGAGCACGAATTGGTTAAGCAGATCTAGTGTTTAGTATCGATATGTAAATGAGAGATAGACAAAGACGAGAGCAATACCATGGGTTGCTCCCTCCTTAAAACGATGAAGAGAGCAAGAAATATCTCCGACGACTCCTCTTTGAGTGTGGAAGAAGCGAGTGACTTGCACGGTGTAGCGACCGACAAATGGATGCATCAGACACGGAAAGCAGTGGGAATGGTCGCCGAAAAGAAAATTCAATGACGCGTGAAATCTGTTTTCTTGAAGATGTGCAAAAATTAAATGTGAATAATTGATGATTGCAGGATTCTTTATTTAACTGTGAGTGTTACTAAAGAAATTATATATATTTAATTTAGAAGAGGATGATGAAAAAGAAGGAAACTAACATTTTTTTATGTTAATCATGCATAACACAACAATCAATCATGGGCCATGTCTTTCGTGTGATCATTTGAAATTTCTCAACATGAAATGAGGAATACTCTTAGGGCATAATAATAATAATAATAATAATAATAATAATAATAATAATAATAATAATAATAACAACAAAGAAACTATAAAGAAAAGATCATTAAAAATTTGAGAAGTTTGAATTTTAGACATGACTTCTCATGATTGAAAGGGATAATTTGGAAATATGAAAAAGAGGAGAAACACCTCACACTTTATGATAGTAGTGCATTTTATTGTGTTTGCATCGATGTTTATAAACTTCCATCACATGGCATATTTTATAACCCACTTTATTCAAATAACAAATATGCAAAAACTATTCCATGTTTTCATCCATTGCTAAATGTCTCCGTCTCCATTACTTCAAAAACTATTCTTGAAGTAATAACGAGAGAAGGAAAAATCTCTGACTACAGACTCAATTGTGTGGAGGTGAGCGATTGTGGCCTAGCGACCACAAAAAATGGGACGTGCAAGGAAAGCAAAAGTGTGGGAATGGTCGGTTGAAAAGTCAAAAGCCGGTCAATGCACGGCACAAGCACAAGGGGCCAATTTGTGCACCGCGATGAATTTATTGGACAAAATTAAACTGCAATCGATGTTGAACCGGCCCTGCCCAATCCGACGCGGCCAGCTCAGAGTGAACCCATGTGACACCCCTCGACGGCCCCCGATCCGATTTGGGTCGCCACAGTTTGCTTACCACTTAATTTCTTAATAACATGTCACTCTGATACCATTTCAAATGCAGCGGGTCCATACAACCATGGGGGTTTACATCTTTTAGATCGGTCCCTTGCGCAATTTAAATACGGAAGCACATCCAACAACTCCCTTCCCTACATTCAGAAATCGATGCACACCTACTAAACATTTATAATAAAAGCCATACACTTTTATTTACTTAAATTAGATGGACATCATTCATCGGTACATCAAAATGCCGTAGTCTTTTTATATTCGGCTACACTCCAAAAGATGACCGATGTTTCCTCAAACAGTCATACACTTTAAGTCCATCGATTAGTGTCGGCATCCAAAAGCTCCTTTCCTTGCTATCCTCCTCCTCACGGTCACATCCAACCGTTCAAACCATCTACTAATCTGAAATGTTGGTCCCCAAAAGGGGTGAGTACAACCACTCAGCAGGTAAAGGAATCCAATAACAACTCGATGCATCATACAAATCATACATGCATTGCAGGCGTAACTTACCTTGCAGCCATGCGTAATACTATCATGCATCATCATCACAAATTTCAACACATACATGTGTATCATCACTATATCATACATGTCATCATCATCATGACATCATCACATTACACATGTCATCATCATGGCATCATCATCATCATCATTGTCATGCATATCATCATGCATATCATACCATGGGTGATCATCACATCACATCTCATCATCACTATCATGCATATCATCATGCATATCATACCATGGGTGATCATCATATCACATCACATAACATCATCATCATCATCATGCATATCATCATGCATATCATACCATGTCATGCCATGAGTTAATTTTCATCTTTATCTTTAAATTTGATCACCACATCACCCTTCCTCGATTCATCAATTTCATCCCATATTTTACACTCGCATCCCATGCGAGAAAAACCTCCGGGCATGTATCCAAGATACAACCGGGCATCCGGCCCCCCACATTCCGGGCATCTCGCATCCCAACTAGCATCACGAGGAACCTCCGGGCATGTATCCAAGATACAACCGGACTTCTGGCCTTTACCCTTCTAGCCAGGCATCCCACACCCCAATCCTGGTGTCGCGAGGCATCTCCAGGCATGTATCCAAGATACAACCGGACTTCCGGCCCCCCACATTCCGGGCATCCTGAAACTCCCAGGGAATCTCTGGAATTACGCCACCAGCCACCGAGACAACATCCTCCACCACAACCTCATTCTCATCCACATTTATCTTTTATCTCAATTTAACATGGCAATTTGGCATGGCATCAAACATATCACACTTACATCTCAATTCACATGTCATGCACATGTCATAGCTTAATCACATAAGCATTTCAATTCACATATCATGCACATGTCATAGCTTAATCACATAAGCATTTCAATTCACATGTCATGCACATGTCATAGCTTAATCACATAAGCGTTTCAATTCATTACATGTACAAGGACCATGTCATAGGCATATCAAGACTTTATCACATATACATCTCAATCAAATACATGTGCAAAGACCTCATCACACATATGCTACCCAAATACAATTGAATCCAAAAAATCCAATTTATTTTATTATTATTATTTTATTATTTTATTATTTTATTATTTAATATCAATAATTTCCCAAAAATCCAAGAAGTATTTAACAAACCCATAGGATGATATTTTCTTGCGAAATTCGTGGCCAATTTAAATTTTTACCAAATTCCACAATTTCCCCAAAACATCCTATAATTCTCGGATTTAAACCAAATAAACAGTTTCCGAATAAATTTAATTAAAATATCTATTCGGCCTCCAAAAATTACGAAATTTTACAGGGTGATAGCCAACACATTTTCGTGCATTTTTAACGAAGAACTCTAAGTCAAATTCTTTATAGATTAATTTATACAACTCCACGAAGCTTCTGGAACCTCTACCGTTTCGTCCAGAGTACATATCACCGAAAAACTTAGGTTTGACCCATCTAATCCCTTTCTTTTCCTCTAAAATTCGAGTATGTTATGTATCAATGTGTCCTTTACAAGTTTCATGAAGAGATCTAGGTTAAATAACCAAAGTATGATCCTCTTTTAAGTCCTTGAAGTCTCGGGTGTCTCGGTACACCTCACCAGAATCAACCATCTCCAAGATCTAACAGACTCACCAAGTTATACTCGTTATTTTTGCCTCATATTCGAGTATGTTGTAGCTTAAGGTGTTTCCTACAACTTTCAAGAAGACAACAAAGTGAGATCTCCAACAGAAATCAACATGCAACCAAGAAATCAACAAAAGGTCAGTGAAGATTTCGCAGATCTGAGGTCTCCGTATAACAGAGCTTTTGACCCCACATATCACCATCGTTTTCCATGAAATTCGAGTATGTCATACTACAAGATGTTAGCTTCAACTTTCATGAAGACACCGAAGCCAAAATCGCACTCCAAATACACATGCAAGCTCGACTAAGGTACTGACTACCACAAACCGAACGAAAACAGTCACATAGCTTGAACACATCCAACCCTTACCTCGGTTTTTCGCCCAAATCACACCTAAAACCGAACATGCAACCAACAAAACAGCATGCAAGAGAAGTTAAGGACCCCCACTTGCCTCCAAGATGAACCAACAGCAATGAACAACGGCGTAGGGACGGCGAACGAACGGCGAGCACACGGCTGCACCTCCCTCTCGGCTCCGCCTTCTCTCTTTCCCTCTCGGTCTCTCTCTTTCTCTCAAACCCTCTCTCTCTCTCGCACACCTCTCTTGGACGGAAATGAAGCAAGCAACCGGCCAATTCTCTCTCCTAACCCCTTTTATATCCCCTCAATTGCAATGATTAACTCACCTCAACCATGGCCAATGCATGAGGACTTGTCTTGCCACTTGTCATCTCTATTTTTGAATTTAAATGGGCTTGGGCTTAGGCCCAACCAGCCATTCCTCTTTGGGCTGGTCGAGCTCCCTCTTGGGCCCTAATGGGCCGACAAGCTTGGCCCACCAAGCTCTAGGCCAATGGGTCCAAGGCCCATTCCAAAAATAACCCTCTTTTTCTCCTTTTTTTTTTTTTTTTTGAATTCCTTTCTATAAATATTTCTAAATTCAAATTTCATCTTGGCCAAAGTCTTGGAACATTTTGTTCATTGAAATTTAAATCATATGGCCAAGCATAGATCATTAATCTTATTAAATTTAAATTTCCACAATCACAAGCACAAATCATCAAATTAAAAGACTAATGGCTAAAACATAAGCCATGGAAATTCTACCACCTAATTAACACACCTTATGGCTTGGCTTTGAATTTCTGGGATGCCACAACCCAACCCAGTGGTTAGGGGTTGGCTGGGAAGAAAACAAGCAAAATGCCAAATGCATGAAGAATATTTATTGAATCTTGTGTACTGAATGATGCGTACAGTTGACATTTGATAATCTTCTGCAGATTTTAGCACACCATCTACTTGACTTTTACTTCTGGCCAGAGAATCGCAATGCATTTGCCGTGAAAATAAAATTTCTTTTTCATCTTGAAGATGTTAAAAGAAAATTTTAGTAGAATAGTAATTTTTCCCATGATTATTGTTTTTTAATTATGAATCCCGACTTTTCCAATTTTGAATTCTTTTTTAGATGTAACATGACATATGCCATTCCATTTGTCCTGGTACATTTTAGGCGTGTTGCCCATGTAAAGATTCCATATTGTCTTGAAAATGTAACAAATCAAATGCCATGCCACCCTCATCTTGCAATTTAGTTGCTAGTGAGTTTATTAGTGATGGAGAGTTATCCAACTCCTAGAAGGTCAAAGTCAAAGTCTTCTTGAGCCGACACGTCTTGTGGAGTTTATGGGGTGTGGGAAATTCCTAGTGCCATAGAATTCCCAAGGAAAAGCCTTCATGAAACTTCCTTCTACACACGATGTCTTCTCCTTGGATAGCACCCGCACGTCATGGCACTAACAACTCTACTTCATTACTGACGAATTTGACTTCAGAAAATGAGAAGATGAGAGTAACGTTACTCCTTTAAATGAGAGTAACGGTGCGGCCTTCATGATAGCTTTCACCCTTTAAATTTAAATAAATAAATACATAAATTAGATCAAAAAAAGGAAATAGAAAATTAAGATACTTGCAATTTAAACATCTTTTTGTTAGACAAAATAAATGTGGGATTTCTATTAACAATATCTCTAACTCTCCTGGATACTTTAATTGCATATTTTTGTTAGTATTTGTGAATGAGCTAAAAAGAGTATGGTCGTCGATGCCCATCCTGGAAAAGCTCGTAGAAGAATATCTGGGGAAGGTGCAAAACTGATGTCGTCATCATCCACAATGATGGGTCAAAATTCAAAGATGCTCGAGCAACGAGTGCGTCCATCTTTTCCAGGTCAATCTGAAATTAGTAATGAAGGATCTAGGAAGTTACTAACCAAAAGAGATGACGAGCCATGAACTGTCGAAACGGGTATTTTGCTCCACTAGATTGTCGTAAACCCATGGCTAGTGCAGGTTGTGTGCTAGTCATATTTTGAAGCAAAAACCTGAACTTGCTCCTCATAAAAATATGCTGAAGGTCGTCATTGGCTTTTCCGTCGGATTCGAGAGCCGAAATATAACTTTGATCAAATAATGCTAAGGATGATACAGACGTATTTAACGTCCATAAATATAGTCATATACATGCACAATCAAATGATGGCCATGATTGGCTTCTATTTGCTACATATATCACGGGATCAAATGGTATTGATATGTCTATGCTTGAGTAATACTAGTACCAGCATACTCAAGATGAGAATCTTCATAATTAATTGCTAGTTGATGAAGTGGATATGTCTCTTTGCTTTCATCAGTCCAAGTTCTGTCATCCCAGGTGCCCGTGCTTGGGTGTGTTATATAATTGCATTTAGAAACACTAAGTTAATTCGGCCTATGAGAAGATTGTAGTAATGTTATAAATGCCAAAGAGCGAGAACCTCTCAATAACCCGGGTGATCTTTAAGAGGTAAATGCCGATTCCTACAAAAAGAGTATGAATATTTGACAAGTGAGAGCTGAAGAAAATCACAAGACACTTGTTTAGGCCATAATCAAGTGATGACTATCCGTTTAATCTACAAAGATTCACTGGTGGAACTTGAATTAAATAAAAAAAAATGTAAGATTTTTAGGGGACCACAATCAATTGTTTTAAAAATTTAAACTGTTAAACGAAAGTATGGTTTAATATTTAAATATCCTGATAAAACAAAAGAACAAGAATGTATTAACTATTATGGCATTTACCTAAATACTTGATCTTAACAGGCATTTTTAAAAACACATACCGACCAAATTCACAAATATTTTGGTTATTTAAGGAAACTAAATAAACTTGAAAGCCCTTTCTTTTTTTGGAACCGTGCTGAATTGGGAACCCGTTGCCGATGCCAAGCAATTTGAAGCCATAAGAGTTCAAAACCGTAAATCATCAGTTCGTGAATTTGCACTTAGGATTGAAGATTGTTGCCATCGACTCACCAAGGTATCGTTGCCATAAACTCTATAGCGCATGCGATTTCCACAGACAAGACACTCACATCAACCATGGCGTATACTTGCCTCCTCGTATTAGAGAAATTTGAATATTGAAGCCCATCGAAGTACGACGAAGAGTTGATGTGAAGCATTGAATAGACGGACTTTGTGCAGCCCACAATCGCCACATTTGGTGACGTGTATCTCTCGCAAGAACACCTATCCAAACTATAGCTGAAGTAGCTGCAAGAAAAAGATCTGAGAGGAAGAGATACGTAATTGCTATTTTGTAGCCTGAAATCAGCGGACCTAATTGTGCAGTTGATATAGTCAATGGAGAGTTGTAGTGCTCGCCCGAGTTCCAAATTCAAAACAATGTTGTTATTTATGGAGGGCAACTCCTAGTAATGGTTATCACAGCCCTTTCGGTTGCCTTTCACTCGAAACGGGTGAAATATGCCGGTGACCTTGTCGCAATAGGTGGTACGCTGCTTATTGTCGGCGATGCTAAATAACCGAGGAGTTGATCTCTGTGCATAGCTTATGCAGTAGCAAAGAACCCATAATGATGAGAGGAAAAAAAAAATTGGGAAGCATCAGACACGGAAAAGTGTGGGAATGGTCGCTGACTCGCTGAAAAGTCAAGTGTTCAATCGACCTTGGCCCGGCCTTCAAGGCAAAGGGGAGCAAAAAGCAAAATCTAGTGGACTTAATGATGCGTGAAGTCTACCTTCTTACAACCTTTTAGCAGATTTTAGCACTTGATATACTCGACTTTTATTCGTAGCCGAAGACTCGCGTGATGCATTTGGCTTGAACATTTGTTTCTTTTATCTTGAAGGTGTTAAAAAATCTTATTAAAATAATGAATTTTCCCACATCTATTCTTTTTTATTACAAACCTCAGCTTTTCTCATTTTGAAATTGCATTTTCAAATGTAATTTCATTTATGCCTTTCCGTAAGTAGCAATACAACGTCACGCGTGTTGCGCGTGTTAAGATCACATTTTTTCTTTAAAATGTGCAATAATAAAATGTGATTAAGTCATGATTGGAGGATTCTATATTCAACTTTGATTGTTATTAAAGAAATGATATAAATTAAATTTAGAATAGGATCATGAAAAGAAGGAAGCTAATATTTTCTTATGTTAATCATACATAACAGGACAATATATTACGTGCCAAACTTTTGTGTGATCACTGAATTTTCTCAACTTGAAATGAGGAATATTCTTAGGGAAACAAATCAACAAACAAACTATGAAGAGAAGATCACATGACTTTTCATATATGAAAATAATAAATTGAAAATATGAAAAGTGGAGAAACCCCTCACACTCTATTATGGTAGTGCATTTTGTTGTGTTTGCATTGATCATTCTAAACTTCCATCCCATTATCTATATTTATTAACATCCTATAACCCACTTTATTCAAATAATAAATATACAAGAACTCTTCCATGTTTTCATCCATTGCTAAATGTCTCCTTCTCCATTTGTACATTAACAATATCCCAAATCTCGGGGCTCCTAAGACAAACTTAATAAAAAAGATGGTGGCCAAAGCTCATCAGACATGGGGTGATATCCCACATGGATATTGCCCACGTAAAAGAATAACAAGAGCAAAGGGCTAGTTTTTTTTAGCATTGCAATGTTTGTTGCATGTGCACTTACAAAGGGTTTCAATTAAGAAGAAATTAAATCAAATGAAATTACAGAAAAGTGGAATTTATCAAGTCACTAATTGAGTCGGATCGGAAAGCTAATATAAACAAATGAGATGTAGCCTCTTAGTCGCCCCTATTGGGAATCAAAATAACGGGTTGGTCCATCTCACAAGACAGAAGACGACGAAGTGCGGAATTCGTCAACCGATAAGTCAAAGTCGGTGAACGTGTGTAGACGAGCAACAGAGAATGGGAAAAAAAAAAATCAAAAAGATAATGCGCTGCGAACCATCCTGGACAATCTCGTGGAAGAAAATTTGGGGAAGGTGCAAAACAGGTGTCATCGTCTTGGACTGTGATGCGCCAAAATTCAAAGATGCTCGAGCAACAAGCTCGTCCATCTTTTCCGGGTCATTCTCAGCAGTTTGTGCTAAATTCATAACTCAAAGTGCACTAGTAAAAATATAGGATGATTACACAAATGGTTGTTATCACCGAATACTTTATCTGTTCAATATAATCTTTAAATGTTATTCTAATATGCAATGTTATCCTTAAAATGTTAAATAATGTAGTCATTAAAGTTTTGATACATATTCAATATAGTCTATGGACTAATTGAAAATGTTAAGTTTTGTCTAGAATGAAATATGAAATTGTGAATGACGATGTTGAATGCTTTGATGTGCAAGTATCATCACTGTCCCAAATGGCTTTGTTTAACACTTGGGGGCATATGCCGCTTGACTCTCATGAGGAACATTTCTTAATGAAACGATCAATTTTGTTTCAATTCTGAAGATGAATTAGACCCTGTTGATTATAGTGTGGCCCAAGAAGTGATACTAGTAGCACTGAGGCTCGTTTTGCTGAAGGAATTGGATTTAAATATTCGGTTGAAATCGCCGCTTACTGTGGTTTGCAAAGTCATCTTAGTCAAAACCACAAGTAATTAGAGTTTTACGTTCTTTACTTATCGTTGAAGCATTGACATCAGACAACACTACTTGTATATACCAAGTTCATGGGCTGAAATTTTTCATACATATAAAATGCAAGTAACAGATAAAGCGTAGATGGTTAGCTCCTTTGAAAGATAATTCGAAGTTGCTGCCTTCCGCGGAAAAGTTCGAAGGCGTTTCGTGTTCGAGCAAAGCATTTCCAATGGAAGTCTTTGTCCGATTGACGAAAAGTGCTTCCCTGAAGTCTCCGCTCTTTTGCAACCTCCTCCACCTCGCGATATCCAGACTTCTTCATTGATTTTTTTAAATTTAGAAGAAAGACTATATACATATGTATGGCAGTAAATTACCTAGCAACCTTTAATAAAATTCCACGATCATCAAAATTATACTCCATCACAAACAAAGTCACGGAATAATCCTGGCCCATCACCTCTTTCTATCACTACTGACTGTGTGAGGAGGGGAAGGTCAACTCGAGCCCCCTACACCCGAGAACCTGAGGCCTCAACTCAAGACCTCGAGGACAGCCCGTAACCCCCACCTCCTGAAATGAGATCCTAGTGCCTAAGCTTGGTATGCCAAGGACCGACGATGGGACGGAGACTCAAGATTTGAGCACATGATAGTTGAGCTGAACTAGGGATTTTAGCTCCCAAGCCAGAGACCTCAAGGATTAGACTCTGGTGCCTAGGCCTTGAATAAAAAACACGAGACCCGGAGGCATGTGATTCTAAATTTAAGTGTTTAAACAGTCAAAACAACTCAAACTGAATAACATTATGAGTCTGATTACAGGGAATGAGATGTTATAGAAGTATTCATTATCACTAAAACCAAATCGGCCTTATAGTTATGGTGAGGTCCACTTAGCATTACTCAGAAATAAATCATAGTAGGACGTGTAGATCTGAAAGATATCAATTTCAGCCATAATTTTCCTGAAATTATCATAAAATTGGAGGCACTTGTAGGTAGTATATTAACTTGATGAGTTGTAATTTTACCCATAATGATCGTAACTCTTTTACCCCTATAATTTTATGGGTCATAATTTACTAATAATAGCCACGGACAATGAATCCAAAAAGATTTTTTTGTTTTTATCGTTTTCATGTGCATTTTTACCACTAATAATCATAGCAACCTATTAAAAAACATAAGAATTTAATTAATTGAATCTATTAATGTTATTAAGGGAGAGATCATCTTCTGATGTCTCCTACTATTCTCTGATTTAATTTTTAGCTAATTTTTTTTATGGAACAGAAAGTCCATAAAGATGATAGGAATGAATTGTGTTGCTTTGTTTCTTTCTAGAAGTAACGACGAGAGAAGGGAAAATCTCCGATGACAAACTTAATTGTGTGGAGAAGAGCGACTTGTGGTGTAGCGACCAAAAAAAGGGAGGTACGAGAGAAGCAAAAGTATGGGAATGATCGGCTGAAAAGTCAAAAGCCGGTCAGCATGAGGCAAAAGCACGAGGGGCCAATTTATGCAACGCGACGAACCCAAACTCCAATCCACGTCGAACCGGCCCGGCTCGGCCCCACTGGAGCAGCAAGCTCATAATGAACCCGGGCCGAGCCGGGCCGGGCCATGCCAGGCCCAGTGGATAGTGGTTGGTTGGGAAGAAAACAAGCAAAATGCTAAATGCATGAAGAATATTTGTTGAATCTTGTGTACTACATGATGCGTAGGGTCAATATTTGGATAACCTTTTGATGCTTCTTGGTCAAGAGAGTTGGTCTTCAATGCGGGCTGCATCACACTCTCCCGATCCTACTGTTTGAGAAAGCCTACCCTAAGCTTGCATCACCTTTCGCAGATTTCAAAACAAGATCTACTTGACTTTTACTGTTGGTTGAAGACTCGCATGACGCATTTGGCTTGAAAATAAAATTTATTTTCATCTTGAAGATGTTAAAAGAAAATTTTAGTAGAATAATAAATTTTCCCATATTTATTGTTTTATAATTATGAATCCCAACTTTTCTAATTTTAATTCTTTTTTAGATGTAACGTGATTTATGCCGTTCCATTTGTCTTGGTACATTTCAGGCCTGTTGCCCATCTAAAGATCACATATTGTCTTGAAAATGTAACAAATAATCAACATGATGCCATCCTCATCATGCAATTTAGTTGAAGCGACGGGTCTTGTGAGGTTAATTGGCATGGGAAATTTTTAGTGCCATAGAATTTCCACAAAAAGTCTTCATGAAACTTCTTTCTGTGCACAATGTCTTCCTACTTGGATAGCACCCACACGTCACGGCACTAACAACTCTATTTTTTTTTTTTCAGTAAATAGTGACAACTCTATTTAATTGCTAACAAATTTGACTTTAGAAAATGAGAAGATGACAGCAACATTACTCCTTTAAATGAGAGTAACGGTGTGGCCTTCATGATAGGTTACATCTTCTTCTTTTTTTTTGGGTCAGAAAAGCCATATTATATTAATAGGAGAAACCCGTACAACCAGCGGCAATTACATCCACACAAACCAGATCCTTAAGATGAAAAGGAGGAAAAATAGCCCAACTACGGATTGAGGAAGTCCTATGATGGGCCTTACAGGCCCAATCGGCTACCACATTAGCCTCCCATCGACAGAACCCTAGAGAGAGACGAGAAAATAGGGAAAACAAGAAGGCCGCTTCAGAGAAGAGAGCTCGATCCCTCCATGGCGGCAGTGTCCAACGGTTCAGTGTCTCGACGAGGATGAGATTGTCTGATTTCACCATTATCTTCGTGTGCTGGAGGCCCTGATCAAGAAGATGCTGAAGAGCCAAGGAGAAAGCTTGGATCTCAACCTGCAGAGCTAAGGATGCAGCTACACCTTTGGAGAAACCATTGGTGAGTTTTCCTTGGTAATCCCTACAAATGCAAGCTATTTTGCCTTCATTGCTGCCTGGTTGATAAGAGCCATCAATGTTGACCTTCAAAACCCTTAGATCTGGGGGACGCCAGAGATGTCCTCTGTTTTTAATCGAGTTATTCTTGTGTGTGCAAGAAGAAGCAAACAACCGATCCACCTATGCATGAGCCAGTGTAGCCTCTGCAACCAAGGTCGGATCAAGAGAAGACCCTCTAAAGAGGAAGCCATTCCGAGCTCGCCAGATCTGCCACAACACATTAGAGATCAACGCCAATCGAGGTAATCTGTTATGGTTCCCAATAGTGGACAAGATCCATGAGTCCAGACGCTGAATGTTGCTAGGTGTGATGAGAACACCAATTTGGGGGTGAGACCACACTATGTGAGTCCAAGAACAGAGTAGGAAGAGATGTTCTAAAGTTTCTAGAATATTTTGTTTACACAATGAGCAACAAGGACTATCAATAATGTGTCGAAGATGCAGGTTGTCTCTGGTCGCTAAGGAGTTACTGCAAATGGACCACAAGAAGGTACGGATCTTTGGAGCAATGGGCATTGTCCACGGTTTGCGCCAAAACCAGGTAGGAGTTTGATATGATGTAGAAGCACCAATAGTTGAAATATCTGCTGCTATCTATTTGATTAAATGATATGCGGATTTAATTGTGTAAGCACCTTGATTAGTGGCTGTCCATATGAGCTCATCTTTGGTGAAGGTAGGTCTAATCTGAATGTCTGTGATTTGTTGTATGATCTGCAAGTCGAAAAATTTGTGCAGTAAGTCTGTCTTCCAGGTGCTGGTAGACTGATCAATAAGATCAGCTACTAGTAGGGATTCTTCTTGGACCTTAGGTCCACCTAGAATGCCCATGGGAAGCCATCTATCTTCTCAAATATTAATTGATTTTCCATCCCCAACTGACCAACGTACGTTGGTTATAATGGCTTCCCTCCCGCTCAAGAGACTCTACCAGCCCTAAGATGGGCGAGAGCCCTTAACAGCTTTAAAGAAAGATGAGGTATGGAAAAATAAACCTTTAAAAAACTTCCCCCGTAAAGATAAAGGCTGCTGAAGGAGGCGCCATGCTTGCTTTCCAAGCATGGCTTTGTTAAAGCTGATCAAATCTCTAAATCCTAAACCTCCAACTTCCTTTATGTTTTGCAGCACCTTCCAACTTAGCCAATGAATCCTAGACTTGCTTGTATCATTGTTGTCCACCAGAATTTAGTCATACGTTGTTCTATAGCTTTGCATAATGAAATAGGAATTTTGAAAACAGACATGGCATATTGGGGAATAGCTTGAATCACAGTCTTAAGCAAAATTTCCTTCCCACCCTTAGATATCAGTTTCTCCTTCCATCCCTCCAATTTTGACTGAATTCTACTCATAAGCCAAGAAAACATATATTTTTTAGAGCATCTCCAATTAGTAGGTATTCCTAAATACTTACCACATCTCTGTAAAACAGTTGCCCTTAATTTGCGAGCCAAGTTTTCCTGTAGAGAGATAGGACAAGATGGGCTGAAAAAAAACACTAGATTTATTGTGGTTAATAGTTTGTCCAGTGGCCAGACAATACTAGTTTAACATATTAGAAAGATTTTGGCATTACATCAAGGTACCATCAAGAAAAAACACAGTATCATCAGCAAAAAATAGATGTGATAAAGTAGGACACAATTGATTCAACTTAATTCCCTTGAGAAAACCCATGTCGATAGCATTCTGGATTAGAAAGGATAATAGATTGGCTATGAGAATAAACAAATAAGGGGATAAAGGATCTCCCTGTCGAAGCCCTCTAATGGGATGAAAATTCTGCAAATAATCACCATTCATTTTAACGCATAATGTTGTTGTTAAGATGCACTGCATAACTAATTGGACCCAGTGGGAATGGAATCCTAATCTGAGTAAATAATCCTTGAGAAAATCCCATTCAACACGGTCATACACTTTCTGCATATCCAATTTAAGAACAGCTTGAAAATGACACTTCCTTCTTCTTGACTTAAGCTGATGAATAACTTCCTGGACTAATAAAACATTGTCTTGAATTTGCTTGCCGCCCACAAATGCACATTGTTCCTCATAAATTAAGGTTGGCAGCATAGGTTTTAACCTGTTAGCAAGCACTTTAGATATAATCTTATAAGCAAAGTTGCACAAGCTAATGGGGCGATATTGATCTAAGTTTTTTGGGTTTGGGATTTTGGGAATCAAAGTAATAGTAGTTCGATTTAACTCAGAAGGTAATAAGCCAGAATGAAAGAACTGCTAGACTGCTTGAAATATATCCACTTTAAAAACATCCCAATGAGATTGATAAAATAATCCGTTCAAACCATCCGGACCTGGGGCTTTTGAGACACCTAATTGAAATGTAGCTTCTTTAACTTCTTCAAGTGTCACTTGTGATATAAGAGTTTCGTTCATATCTGAAGTGACCACCTGCGGACACTGCTCTAAAATCTGTTTATAACAGCGAGGGCCTAAAGTGGTATAGAGCTGTGAAAAGTAATTGGTAGTCATCTCCTTTAGCTTGCCAGGCTCCCAAACGCATACCTGACTTTCATCACGCAACAAATTAATACAGTTTCATTGTCGTCTTTGGATTGTGGTAGCATGAAAGAATCTAGTATTGCGATCTCCCCATTTTAACCAATTTATCCGAGAACGCATCGCCCAAAATTGTTCTTCCCTCTGCCAAACTTTTTGAAGCTCCTCTTTTAAAGTTCTGACCTGTGATTGATCCAAGGAAGTATTGTGCTAATTTGTCAGTATTTCCAACTGATGCTCTAATTCTGTCGCATGTTGCTTGTTGTGCGAGAATTTCTTACGACTACAACGGGACAAAGCAACAGCAACTACTCGAAGCTTAACCAAGAGAGTGGAATCCTGCACCGAAACAGAGTGCCAGGAGTTGTCAATAACTAATCTACACTCAGCATCTTGATTCCAAAAAGCTTCAAAGGTAAAACGCCTCTATCTTCGAACAACACAGGCTATAGAATCTAACACTATTGGACTGTGATCAGAGCCTACAGCAGGAAGAGCAAACACTTGTGCATTAGGGAAGGTCACATGCCATTCAATATTGCATAATGCCCTGTCAAGACGCTCCTTCACTAAAGCATCCCCATCTCGGTTGTTCATCCATGTGAAAGCACAGCCGTGAGTGGGAAGATCCAACAAGTAGCAATAGGACAGCTCGAAATGAAGACATACGGTAAGAGTCAACAGGCCTAGACCCCATTTTCTCCCAATGATTAAGAATTTCGTTAAAATCACCTATGCATACCCAAGGTAAGACATTATGATTGCTAAATTGCCACAAAGTTTGCCAAATATGCTAACGCGCTTGAAAAACAGCAGGGGCATGAAGACAAGTGATCCTCATGGTTCTGTCCTCCGAGATATACTGATAGATAAAGTCATAAAGATGAGGAGTGGAGGTGATATCTGTCAACCGCAGGCCATCATTCCAAAAAAGGGCCAAACCACCTACTAAACCAACAGGACTGAACACTTGAAGGTGCAAAAAATGCAAGGTACGTTTCAAGCGAATCAAAACCTCATCGCAATTCTTCGTTTCCATCAAAAATAACATGTCGGGCTTTTCCTTAGCCACAAGGGCTTTTAAAGCTTGGACTATCAGGGGATTATCCAAACCCTGACAGTTCCAACTAATGAGTTTCATCTATGACCAAGTGGCTGTTTAGGGCCAGCCACCGACGCCCATGATCCATCCTCACCCACCTCTAAGATTGGCATGTCTAGCAATAGAGAATCATCATAATTTGCCGGATTAACACTGTGACATCCTGAAATTCGACCCCATTTCGATAAAGTGAAATGGGCATTTCGTCAACGTGCCTATGGTCCTTTTTCTCTGAGCTGATCACTCACGAGTTAACTAACCTATTGGGTGAAGCCGTTAAGGGATGTATCCGCGGTAAAATCCCTAAAAGCTACCTAATTTGTTGGATTGGACTAAAATCATGTTTGATCGATTATAACCAGGAAATTGAATTCGATTTCGGGAATCGAATATTCGAGCGTGTCATAATTCATTTTTAGGATCTTGTCTCATCGTTCGTCAAATTATTGACGAGTCCAAAATTTCAAGAAAGAAATTATTGGAGGAAAAATTGAAGATCAAACGAAAATAGAAAGGGAAAGAGAAAAGAAAAGAAAAAATAAGACCATGTGGTGTTATATTATTTTATTTCTTTCCTCTCCCTCTCTCTTCCTTTTCTCTCTCTCTTTTCTCTTTCTATCCCTTTCCCCCCTCGTGCGAATTCTTTCCCTCCCCACCGACTCACTTTTCTCTCTCTTTCTCTCTTTCTTTCTCCAAAAAAACGTTTGGAACACTTTTGTACGGATTTTGTTCAGGGAACAAAAGAACAGAAACGCATTTGGTTGCGTTTCTGTTCTTTTTTTTTTTTTGTTCTCGGAACAAAATTGGAGCAAAAAAAGAAACACAAAAAGTTGTTTCGGAGAAAGAAACACTTCTTCGAAGGCAAAAAAGAACAAAAACGAAAAGAACAAAAAACAAAACCGGAACAAAATTGGAGCAAAAAGAACACACCGGCTGAAGCTTCTCCTTTGTGCGTGCTCGTGCTCTCGGCTGAAGCTTCGTTCTCGTGCTCTCCCTTTTCTGGCGTCTCTCTCATCTCTCCGGCAGCTCCCACTCGGCTGACTCTCCGGCGACTCCTCACTCGGGCAACTCACCGGCTGAAGCTTCCGAATCCAGTGCACGTTTCTGGTGCTCCTCCTTCTCCGGTCAACGATGGGCTTCAGCGGTAGATCCGGGACGCTCGCTTGAGGCTGCCGACGACAGATCTAGGACAGCTCGCTCGCCCGGATCCGCCGCAGATCCGGGACGGCTGCTTGCTCTCGAGCGAGCTCTGCCAGCTCGAGTGAGCTGCTCGAGCTGCAACTCGAGCTCGAGCAGCAGCTCCAGCGAGCTACAGCTGCTCGAGCGAGCTGCAGCTCGAGCAGCATCTCGAGCGAGCTACTTGAGCAGCAGCTCCAGTGAGCTGCAGCTCGAGCTGCATTAGATAGTTTTTTAGTCCAAAATGCTATCTTCTGTTTGAAAAATTCATTTCAAATCGTTATATTTGTTTCCGGTAGCTGTAATGTCCAGTGAGTATGCGATCTTCAATAGTAACTAGAATATTATAGAATGAGTTGCTGTTCTGGATAATTGGTTCTGAATCACATGAATATGTGTGTGTGTGTGTGTGTGAGGGCCAGTTACAGTGTATTCATGTTAAGAGGTCGTGGTAGTAATCATCTTTTGGTCCTTTAATGTCGAAGGATTGTTGTTAGAAATGAAATTTTACTGCAATTAACAACTCTCTTGCATTTTGATTTTGATTAATGCTATTTGCTGCCGATACATCCGGCAGGCTTAAGTATTTTAATTTTGATTCTCAGTGACGATTTTGAGGCCAAAGAGTGCAGTGAAAGTCACCAAAGATTAAGATGATGATTTGTGGGGATCCATAGCGGCACCGGTTCCAAAGAGCGCCTCAAAACCTGACTGTAAAACCTGCCGTAACAATAGATGACGATCCATGGGCTGCCATAGCCGCTCCTCCGCCTACCACCACTGCCAAGCCTTTATCGTCCAGTAGAATCTGAGGAGCTAAACCCACCGCTCCAAAATTGGGCGCACAGAATAAACCGGACATCGTCATCCGGAGTGTAAATCAGACAAATCAAGAAACAAGAACACTAGAAGAATGTGAGAGCCTGTACATTTTTGTCTTCAGGGGGTGTGGTTGACCAAATCAATCATAGCAAGAATCGGCACACATTTTGTTCGCGATAAGTTCTTCCTTTCTGGCAAAATTTATCATGTGTATAATTTCATTTGTAACCACTTGTAATGTGATGGCTCTTTTAGGCCGGACAAACATTAGTTACTGCTTAACGAAAGCGGGCGCACAAGTTGGTGTGTGTTTGCGACAATCTGAGTCCCTGTCTATTCCTCCTGCGTACAGCCATTGAATCGCAACTGCGGTTCGGCTGCCTGCATGAGCAGCTCTTTCGCGCATTTTGTCTTACGGCATGTGGTGTTGTGTGAGGTGAATTTGATGGAGATGTATACTATATCACAAGAGAAAGAGTTGACGCCACGGAAAATGTGATAAATTTATCGCAAAATAAGTTTTTGACCACTAAAACACAAATTGATACATCCAGTTGATGAGGGCTTGGAGACTGGCTTATTAGGGCACTTTTATTTGTAGTGGAGAGTTCACAAGAGAGCTCGGTATGAAAGCCATAGCCGATGGCAATGCAGACCTGGTATTTTCGTTTAAGGGCGCACATATGACCATGTTGAAAATATTTTCTTCACTCACCATTTTCAAAATTAAATTGATAAGCATTTAATGAGAATGAGAAATCAATATCAAGTTTATATGCTTTAAAACTAAAAAATAAAAAAAAAAGAACTTGAAAAATTTAATACAAACTTTAATTACAAAATTTTCTACGAAATATGCCATATGACCATGTTAAAAATGTTTGTCTTCACTAACCATAAACAAAATAAAATTAATGAGCATTTCATAAGAATGAGAATTCAATATCAATTTTAAAATTTATTAAAGAAAAGGTTTTTTTTTAATTTAGAACAGAAATTTTTTTGTCGTTTACCAAACGTGTTTCTGTTCTTTTTCTATTCTAGGAACAGAAATTGACTGAGTTATCAAATGTATTTCTGTTCTTTTTTATTCCAAGAACAGTTTTTTTTACACATACCAAACGCGTTCTTTTGTTCAAAAACTGTTCCCTGGAACATAAACATTTTTTTTTATTTCTCTTCCAGGAACAAAAAAAGAACAGAAGTGTTTCCATGCGCACCCTTCTTCTCTCTCCTCTCTCTTCTCCTCCATTCTCTCCCACGTGACCGAGCCCCTCCTTTCTTCTTCTTCGTGCAATCGAGCGGAACCCGAAGATAGAAAGCAGAAGCTACAGCTCGTCGTCACCGCTCGTTCCGCCGCCCGCACCGCACGCCCGCGCACGCCGTGCGCTCCGCCGCCGCCCCTTCGCGCCTCGTCATCCCCGCCGTGCGCCGTCCAGGCCGTTCGGCCTCTGTTCAGCTCGGTTCCGCCCCTGTCCGGCCACCTCCGGCCACCGTGGGCCACCGCTCGGCCTCGCCAAGCCGCCACCTACCTTCCCGACCCCTTGCTGCCCCCAACCAACTCACTTCCTCTCTGTTTTGCAGCAAAAACAGCAACCCACCGTGTGGGTTTCCAGCTGGTTCGAGCCCGCTTTTGGGCTGTTTCTGGGTCCCGAACCCAAGCCGTGCTTTGGGAAGAATCGTTCCTCGTTTCGTCCCCGTCGGATTGATACGTTTTGCGTGCAATACCGATGAGTAATCTCACTAATCCTCTCTTAGTAGACTAATGATACTTGAGGGTTGATTATTTTTAATTAATTAGGTTTAGGTTGTTAGATTAGTATGGATTAGTGTTTATTAGCCAATTGTGATGCGAATTACACAAATTGATTGTGCAATTAGCAAGTAGACATAGTCTACTATTTATTGGAAGTGTCTCGAATTCCAACCCTAATCGGGCTTCAATTTGATTATTCGAGCCTAAGTGGAATTTTTGGCATTTAAATATTATTTTTTGAAATTAATTAATTAATTATTTATTTTCCGAAAAATCAATAGTGATGGCCAAAGTGACCGGAATATTATGCTGATGACCGTGGCAAATTCCGTTTATTTAATCGGGCTTTATTTTAAGTTAAATTGAATTTCTTGTATTTAAATATTAATTTTCGAAATTAATTATTTAATTATTTATTCTCCGGAAATTGAACTTGGATGGCTAGTGGCCGAATTTTTATGCTGATGATCGTGGTGTAGCCCGTTTATTTAATTGGGCTTTAATTTGAGCTAAATTGGATTTATTGTAATTAATTATAAATTTTCGAAATTAATTAATTATTTATTTATTTATTTTCGGAAATTAAGGTCGGGTTAGTCGATGACCGAAATTTCATGACGATCATCGTGGTGAAGTACGTTTATTTAATGGAGCTTTATTTTGTGTTGAATTGAATTATTTGCGAAGGATGGGAATTATTCTTTAATTGGAAAATCATCGGTTATTAATTGAAAAATAACCAGGTATCGGTTGATATTGCCAAAACTATTTGAGCGGACTATGGAAAATGTGGGAGTTATGGAAGGGAAAATATTAGATTTTGGCTAAGGCTAGCCGTGTGCCCACGCACGATATTTTATTGGATATTTCTAATATGAAGAAATGAGGCCAAGACATTACTTTAGTTGAGGAAGTTAAGTGCGAGGCACAATGTCATTGGGCCGTGAGGGATTAATCGTGTTTTGGCTTATAGTTGAAACAAGATGATTATTAGAAGTTAATGTGATGTGTGTTATGTTGAGGGAAACCAATGGATCATGAGTAGGTAAAGGACTAAGTACTACACAAGTAGAAGATTTCGTGTGAGCTACCTCTAGTGCCTTATACCATTGCTTATTGTAGTTACATGGCGACCTGAGTCGCATGGGAATTACCTCTAGCGCCTTACAGTATTGATATGCATAGTGAAGGGCTAAGTGCTACGTCTCGTGTGAGTTACCTCTAGCGCCTTATACTATTGCTTTTGTAATGAAGGACTAAGTACTACACGATAGCGAGACTTCGTGTGAGTTACCTCTAGCGCCTTATGCTATTGCATTTTGTAGTGAATGATTAAGTACTACACGATAGCGAGACTTCGTGTGAGTTACCACTAGCGCTTCATACTATTGTTATTTGTGGTCAAGGACTAAGTACCGCACGATGACGAGACTTTGTGTTGGGGTCACCTCTAGCGCCTTGAACCTATATTTGAGTGGGAATGTTGAATTGGAATGTTGAGATTAATTATCGAGTATATATGGAATTACGGATATTATTTGATTCGTTTGTCATGGATTGACTAATTGATCTGAATTGGCCGGGGAAGAGTCATCGTTGACATGTAATCGACTAGGTCAATTGATCATTGTTTTGATATGATGTTGTGAATTGATTGATTGAATGGAGTTGATCGTGAGTGGTCTTGTTGGCGTGTGATCGACTGGGTCGATTGATCGAGATATCGATCTGTGATGTTATTGTTTGGGTGCCTATTGAACTGTGCTAATATGCAGGTGGAATCTGAGGCCAAGGTAAGTCCTCTGACCCGTGTGTGCATAGACAGCCCAGTTAGCGTATTGGTTTCCTAATCGAGTCTTAGTGGGGTAGAATTCGCTAAGACATAGTCTCATCCCAGTTTGGGGAAAACATTTCAGGACCTCGATGAGGAGCTGAGGAGGAGGAATCTGAGAAGGAGAACTCTGAGGTGAAACTGAGGAAGAGAATGATCTGAGTGAAGAGGAGTCAAAGAAGGATTAGGATGATACTGAGTATGACCCAGATGAGGATTGAAATCCCATCTCTTTGTGAACCCTTGTTGTTTATGTGTAGATAGAGTGAGACTTTGAAGTTGTGAATAGTTTGTGAAGTGCTCTGTCTAATGCCATGTATAAAGGTTTGGTTGTAAATTTCAATATGAAAAATATGACCTGCTTTTTTATCCCATTGTTTTATTGTCTGGGGATTTATAACTGCTTCCGCATGTGCTTAATGAATGAAAGGGTCGATGATACATAGTCTTGTGATATCGCATTTTAAACTCGACCAAGTAAAAGGATGTGTGCGTGCCCGAGGATGGGGCGTGACAAACACCAGGTATGTCATATGGAGTATAGCGTCTTGGTTTCTTAACAGGGCCAATTTTAATACTCTGACAAACGCCTTTTCCTTTCTTGGCCTGAGGAACTGAGGACTGCACTTGCACTCCTTTTAGCTTCTCTTCAGCCGGGATTAGAGCAGTAGTCATATTGTGGCGAGTCAAAGAAACAAGGCCTGGTATAGCATTGCAATCCCTCGGAATAATAGAAATAGCCTGCTGAGGAGGAACAGTTGCTTTGGGGGCAGGTGGTGGTAGAAGGGGGAAAGGTTGAGCTTTGGTGGGAGGCGATTCAGGTATTGTTTCCTCCTAATCCTCATCCACATCTGATCGATCATAATAGAATTGCCAATAGGGGCTATATTGCTGAACTTCTGCTTTTAGCTAGGGTCCAGAAGGAGTTTTTTCAGAGTCAGAAAACATATTCTCCTTAAAAGGTACCAAAGGGCAGGAGTCTGTATAATGTCCCAATCTGCCACATGAGTAACAGTAGTGTGGTAACCATTCATACCTGAAATCCAGCCAAAAAGTTCTATTTTTGAATTTGATTAATCTACTGTCTTCAAAGGTTCTGATAAAGCCAATTCAACTCTTGCACGGCCTACACGCAGGGTGGAACCAGTTATAAAATCAGACTTCATTTGCAGAACATTACCCACAGTACTAACGGCCTTGCGAATCATATTGTCTGTACAACATTCCAAGGGCAGACCTACCACCTGGACCCAGAACGCGCAGGTGGAGAAATCATAACAATGCAAAGGGGTGTTTGCAACCCAAGGTTTGAAATTAATGAGATGACCCGAGAATTGCCAAGGTTCGGTTTCTAGAATTCTCTGTTTTTCTGATTGAGACCTGAATTTCGCTAAATAAGTTCACGCTTTCCTCTACAGAATATCAACTTACTCCGTCCTCCAAGCCCTCTTCAAGACTGTTTGAAAAGCTTGAAAATTGAAAGAAGGATTGGAAGGGATTTTACCAATTAAAGTTAACTTGCACTCCTCGGCAGCTTCAGGTGAGGGCTCGACATGCCATTCTTCAATCTGTTGTTCAGAACATAATCTACCCAATTGTTGACAGAGTGCAGCAACTCGAGATGCATCAGGATCTCCTTCGCGAGCCATGACCAAAGTTAGGATGTCGCCTCAAAAGACCGAGGTCGAGATGAAGAAAATTGTGACATGCAAACCGAAAAACCCAAAGACCCCGTAAGGCGGAAGGAAAAGAAATTCGACAGACGAAAAGCCGAGGAAGAAGACATGCAAAAGGAAGGAGAAAGCTGGGTTAAGGGACCGAATGAGGGTACTCGAGATGAGTAGAAAATTCAAGAGACGAAGTAGATGAGGAAGAGAGGAGACTTTCATGGCTGAAACAGAGGTGTCGAGACTGAGAAAGAAAGGGTTTAAAGGAAGAAGAAAACTACCCTGTGGTAGAGAGAAACTCGACAAGACGAGAATAAGTAATTGTAAACTTGAGATTCCATATGATAGGTTACATCTTTTAAATTAAAATAAATAAATATATAAATCAGATGAAAAAAAAAAAAGAGATAGAAATTTAAGATATCTGCAATTTAAACATCTTTTTGTTAGGTAAAATTAATGTAGGATTTCTATTAATAATATCCTTTGACCCTCATCAATACTTTAATTGCATATTTTTGTTGGTACTTGTGAATAAGCTAAAAAGAGTATGCCCGTCTATGCCCGACAACAAGTATTACCCGATGAGAAAGTTTCGTTTTATGAATGTGTAAGTGATTTTGAGCCTCGCCTACTTGTAGCTTCTTTTTTTTTTTTAATTTAGGGATATGTTCAGCAAAAAGTCCTAAAACTTTTCAAGTTGGTTTAATTAAGTCCTAAAGTTAACACCATCAAGAAAGTTAACGAAATTATTGACGTGGCGCTGAAATAATATTTTAAATGAATTTTTATTATATATATGGATTTTTAAAATTATTTTTATTCAAAATCTTTAAAAATAAGATAAAAAAATTAAAAAGGAAAAGCTAAATTTATTTTAAAAAACAAAACTATTAAAAAAAAAAAGACTGCCGGTGGACCTTCCGCCGCCGCCCATCGCCGGAGGGGCGGCGACGGCCGCCGGGGGACGGCTATGGTCGCCGACCCTGGGCGGGGTGGCCAACCCTCGCCGGCGAGGTCTCTTCGGCCCAGGTGAGGGCCGGCTACCCCCGCCAGGTCGGGCGAGGACGCCCAAATCTGGGCGCCGGCCCTCGCGGGGGCCGGCGACCATCGGCAGGGTCGGCGATGCTCGCCCGGATCCGGGAGAGCAAGCGTCGTCCGACGAGGCCCTATCGGACGGGTCCGAGGGCGAGGAGCAGCCGCAGCTCGATGAGCCGGCCAACGAGGAGGACGAGGAGGAGCTCGAGGCCGTCGCCCGCTCCACCAGCTCCGCCGACGAGGACGACGCCGCCCCCGCCACCGACGACGACGAGAATGGCGAGGCCGAGGAGGAGGAGGACCATGAGGTTCGGTTGCTCGGCGCCCAGATCTGGGCGAGCATCGCCGACCCCAAGCGAGGGCGGTGAGGCCTCACCTAGGGCGGGTGAAGACCGGCCACCCGCCCAGGCCGGCGACCGTCACCGGCCCATCCCGGCGCCGTTGTTGGCCCCTCCGGCGATGGGCGGCGGCGGAAGCTCTACCGGCAGCTTTTTTTTAATAGTTTTATTTTTAAAATAAATTTATCTTTATCTTTTTAGTTTTTTAATCTAATTTTTAAATATTTTGAATAAAAATAAATTTAAAAAGCCATATATATAATAAAAAATTCATTAAAAATATTATGTCAGCGCCACGTCAACGCGACGTCGGCAATTCCGTTAACTTTCTTAACGGTGTTAATTTTAGGACTTAATTGAACCAACTTGACAAGTTTTAGGACTTGATTGCACTTTTTGTAAGTTTTAGGACTCAATTGCACTTCCTTGACAAGTTTTAGGACTTCTGCTGAACATATCCCTTTAATTTAATTTGGGAGTTAATTTCGAGGTCTATTTTATTTTTTCTCAGATCCAATATCTTGACACGTCATATATATATATATATATATATATATATATATATATATATATATATATATATATATATATATATATATAGTATTTGAGCAACTTACTTGAGTATATCATATTAAGATTAGTTCCTCTTCCTTACCCAAATAATCTAATGACATTTTCTGTTGACCATTCAAACCTCAATCATCGGCTAATAATTATGATTCTTTATGGACGTAGCAATGTCAGCTGCTCCCTTAGCACGGGACTTCTCTATGTCCCCGTGGTGAGATCTAAAGAATCTGAAGCGGAAATTTCGATCGCAAATGAATCCATGGCATTTACTTAAAAATTGAACCGGTCAAATGTTGTGTGGATAGAAAATATTCTTGAAAGAGTAAATAGTATTATGGGTTTGGATACTAGCCGAAGTACAAATAGATGTCGCCTGAAAGTTGAATTTCACCCTCAGGCAGTGCAAACTCACTAGCCATGATTCCCTAACTCTCCATCGCCCCAAAAGTACGCCAATTCGCGGATTGAGTACACTAATTATGAAGCATGGATGTTAGTTCCGAGGTGGTGACTACAATGGAACCGATTCCCAAATGAACGTCAACGAAGAACAAGGTGCCGAACTCTTTTATTTGAATATTTACTTCGACAACATTCTCATATATAGCAAAAACAGGTCAATAACATATGCAACCAAACAATCACCAATCAACTACCTCTCCATGAATAAATCCGAAATGTTTCTCTCTGTTTTTACAGACATGTTTGGCGAGAAAATGTGCAGAGAAAACTCACCGTGATGCCTGACATAGTCCGTGAGCACCTCTGCTTTTTGCGTAGCATCTTCAAACCTCTTCTTACACCTGTTCAACTCATAGCATATCTTGTTCATCGAACCTGCACTCATCAGGAACGAGTTGGCCTCAACTACGACATTCTTAAAAGCCTAATCATCAATCAGAATATAACTTCAAGCGTGAATTTGAGGCCTCGACAATCCTTACTCCTGCCAAACTACGCAGAAGCATTCACAGAGCAACGTGGATGGATGGGTTCACGCCGCTGCTTTGGTTGAGGTTAACGAAGCCAGGGACCAGGCCACTTGTCGTGGCATTCAAGTGGCCGGAGTGAAAGCTCATGGGGCGAGCCTCGCCAGCTTCCCATGCAGCAGTGTGTTGGTTTGCAGGATGCACCCGCGGCTCCATGGTGGCTTCACTAAGCATGTGCCGCACCGCGCCGCTGCCACTTCGCCTCCACCACTTATCACCTTCTTCTTCGACCACGTCTTTGCCTTCTTCTCTCGCTCAAGTGTTGATTGGGACTGCAATAGCGAGGGATATTACTATTGTTATTTCGGGATTTTTGGGGGCCAAAAGCAAAGAAATTGTAAATGATGCAACTCGCCAATCCATGCTCTCTTCTTCCCTTATCAATCAACAGATAACCTCACTTACCACCAAATAACCTTAGCGGCCTCATGAAAGAAACAAGAATTTGAAGTCCCCGTCATCTATTGTGTAGTTAACCGCCTCGTACTCCCCCTCCATCAGACCGAAGTTTTTATTTATCATCTTTCCTAAAATTTTATCATCTCTCCCCAATCGTCATTTATCAACATTATGTGGCGACAATTGATGTGTCATGAAGTGACACGTACATACATCGCTGGAGTGCCATGAAGCCAAAATCTAGAACATGTTATGTGTTAGCTGGGCTTTTGAAAAAGAGACTACGAAATCCAAACTCATTTCTCGTAGGACTATGCTGAAATCGATATTAAGATTCATAAACGTAGTCATAAACATGTATAATTTGATAATGACTATGAAAGGAGACCTACATCATCAATACGATCGTTTCTTTTTGTCACATATGTGACCAGATTATGTGCTATTAATAGTTATCTATGCTTGTCTTATACTAGTACCTATATGCTCAAGTTGAGAAGCTTTATAAGCTGTTGCACTAGGTGATGAAGTGGATTTAATCCAAGGATTTTCTCTTTGCTTATGGAACATTGCACATGCAGTCGCCTTGTAATACACCGCGGTCTTGGTCGATAGAGGGACAAGCCACATTTGAAAACGGCATAAGATCATACCAGATTTCTCTCTCACGGTACCTTCTATTACAGAGCCGTGGACGCTGATCCCCACTGTATCATCGGCCATGAGCATACTCACCCCTGCATTCCAGACCCTCGAACAAAAAACTGAAATTGAACCAGATGTGCCAGAAAATACACATCATGGGAGGATCGAAGGAACTGCTGCGTTCCAGAACATCCAATTCAAGTACCCATCACGACCAGAAGTTACCGTTCTGAAGAACTTCTCGTTGAAAATTGAAGCTGGGACGAAGGTAGCTCTTGTCGGGCCAAGTGGTGCCGGAAAGTCCTCTATTCTGGTCCTTCTGCTGAGGTTCTACGATCCGATGGAAGGAAAGGTGCCCATTGATGGGAAGGACACAAAGGAATACAACCTGAGATGGCTGAGGATGCAAATAGGATTTGTGCAGCGAGAGCCCATCCTCATTAGCTCCTCCATTAGAGAGAATATCTGTTACGGAAACTGCGGTACTTCATTGCCTCATTGGTGCTTTTCTTGTAGCATCTTCGAACCTCTTCCCACACCGGTTTAACGCGTCGCATCCATCGGACCTGCAAACACCAGCAAAGCGTTGGCCCCATCAAAACCATTCTCGAAAGCCTCTAAACGAGAATCAGAATCAGAATTAGAATGTGGTGATTTTTTTTTCTTTTTTTGGTTGCTTAATTTTTGAATTAACGGTCGAGTGCGTTTGAGTGTTTGAGTCCAGAAGCGACCTCCCTCGCTAAAGCAAAGAAACTTCTGGAAGGAAGCAAAGAGCGACTAGTGAGACGACTTTTTTGCATCCAAGGACGCGACCTTTCTATTATTTTGGATTTGGTCCCCTGGAAATTTCGTCATTTCGCCCTGTATCTCGAATTAAGGGACCTGTTACCGGAAAGTGTTGTCAAGATTTTCGGGTGGCCCAAAAACAGAAGTATTGTATCCCGGCCAAGAAAAAGCAGTGAAATTGTAAATTATGCAAACGTACCGATCGATTCTTTTTCCTCACTTCTTAATCAGAAAAATGCAAATGAAGCTATATGATTATTGGTTCAATACTCACCTAAAATCCGTATGATTGTTGGGCTTGGAGTCAACGAGCACTTTTTTTTTGGCCGAACGAAGGTCAACGAGCACGTTCACCGGCTAAAAAATAGTCAATCTTAATAATGGCGAAATTAAATTCACAAAAAATTGTAAAATTTCGCATCCATTCTTGTAGTGGGATTTTGTCCCCCCCAAAACTATTTTGAGTTCGTTCAATTTGATATGAAGAGTGATGTACTGCTCAAAAGTGATAGCAAGAAGGGTTTGGGATAGTTAAGACGGTCTTGAAAACTAAACATGGTAAATACTCCTTCACAATAAATTTAGACTCGAATAGAATACTCAAATCATTGTAATAAAGATGACATATATATCCCCCTCGAATGAAATTTCCTCCTAATGTAATAGCCTTGGACAATGAACCCTAAAAGGAAAACTAATATCTTTTTTTAAGTGCACATTTACCACTAAGATAACTTTGCAACCTAGTAGATATAATAAGAATTTAATTAATCTCATGTATTATTGTTATTGAGGAAGAGATCATCTTTTGATATCTTCTGCCATCTCGCACTCCCCCGCCGTTAAGTCGATTTTTTATTATCCCTCTTCATCCAACATTTTTAACATTATTAGCGGCAATTGGTATGCAATGAGGCAATACATACATAGCGATCACTGAAGTGTCGTTAAGCCATGCGTAAAGCAGGTTGGGTGCTAGCTAGACTTTTAAGCAAAGACTTTGAAACCCAAACTTGCTCCTCAGCACTATGCTGAAAGTAGTCACTAGATTTTCTATTGGATCCAAGAGTCCAAACAATAACCAATGACATCTTTAATATGATAATGCTAAAAGATGAATTGGGCGTAGTTAAGATAATAAATATAGTCATAAACATCTATGATATAATGATGGCCAAGAAAGGGAAGCTATACATGAAACATCATCAATACCACGTTTCAATTTGCCACACATGTGACTGGATCAAATGGTTTTGATATGTGTCTATGCTTGTGTAATACTAATACTAGTACACTCAAGACGAGAATCTTCATAAGTTATTGCACTAGTTGATGCAGTGGATATGGTATTATTGCCTTCGTCAGTCCAAGTTCCATCATCCCTTCTTGACATTTCTGTTGCATAAAAGAGTGGCTTGGGAGATATTTGTAGATCATCTACTTCTCTTTCAAGCATTTCCAAGACTTTCTGCATCGAAGGGCGATCGTTAAGATTCCATTGTATGCACCAAAGAGCAACTATTATCATCTTTTTTATTATTTTCCTCTCATCCTCACTAACTTCCACTGGAATTTCCAATTCTTTGCTAAGTTGGTCATAAACCCATAAAGGAAAGTAAGTATGACTCGAACACCCTGTAACCTTGTCCTCGTTCTTCCTTCTAGTGGCCATTTCCATCAACAATTTTCCAAAACTATAGACATCGGCTTTGTAAGAGATGCCTCCAAGGTTCTTGAAGACAAGCTCTGGAGCCATGTACCCTAAGGTTCCTCTTGCAGCAGTCAGAGACACGGTGTTGTAATCCGTGGGATACAATCTTGCAAGCCCAAAGTCAGAAACTTTTGGGGTGAAATCCTTGTCTAGAAGAATGTTATGAGGCTTAATATCAAAGTGTAAAATTTGGATATCGCATCCTCGATGAAGATATTCAATCCCTCTAGCCACTCCAAGAGCAATCTCATACACTTCCTTGCATTCAAGAGAAATCCCTTGTCCTCGTGAGAAAATGTGCTTATCCAAAGATCCATTATGCATGAAATGGTAGACAAGAGCTTGTTTAGAGCCCTCAAAGCAATAACCAATGAGCCCAACAACATTAACATGATGAATTCTGCCAATGATAGCTACTTCATTGATGAAGTCTTGCCCATTCGTTTTTCCCTTCTTTAGAATCTTGACCGCCACCTCACGGCCGCTCCGGAGTCTTCCTTTGAACACGGACCCATACCCTCCCTCCCCTAGCTTATCCTTAAGGCCACTCGTGATTTTCCTGATGTTCGAGTAAGAATACCTTATTGGCAAGAAATTGTTAGATTGCAAAAATTCTTCAACATTTTGATCCATTGCTAAGTGTCTTCTCCTCCATTTGCGTATTAGTAACATCATCACGCATGGGGCCCCCAAGATGAATTTCACAACCATGCATTGAAACACTATATATTTTAACCAATTTGAGGATGTGTTAAATGTTTTCATTTAGAGATATTAAATCAATTTCACAATGAGAAGACTATAGTAATGTTACCGATGCCAAAGAGCGAGAGCATCGCATAAGGGAAAGTGTCGCTCCGTATTCCCCAATTGATTTTGAGTTTGTAACCAACCAAACCTGAAGAACATTTAAAAGACACTTATTTAGACCATAATGAAGCAGTGTGTATATCGGTTCAGTCCACTAAGATTTGTGGGCAGAATTTGAACTAAATAGATAAACAATTGAATAAATAATGTATTTATTGTTATTTGAATAACCAATTCGTGCGTGTGTTGAATGTTTGTATTTAGGAACACTAACTTGATTTCACAATGAAGATTGTATTGATGTTTACCGAAGCTAATGAGCGAGATCCCTTCAATAACACTGGCAATTCTGGCAAGGTAAAAGGCGATATCTGCAAAAGAGATAGAATGTGTTTACTTAGATCATAATCAAATAGTGAGTAATTGAGTATATCAAGGTCAATCCACTAAGATTTACTGGCAGAATTATAATTACTTAAATTAACAAATGAATAAAAATGTATTCGTTGTCGTACTTATAAAATACCACAACAACATTGAACTAACTACATGATCTTACAGATGACTGAACTAACTACATGGTCTTTGACCAAATATATCTTAATAATATTTTGGGATAAGTACATTAAAAGTGTCATAACTTTCGTACAACATTCACCTAAGTGTCATAACACTTTTTTTTTTTTAATTCTCTTGATTGCCATAAATTTAAATTCGATCACTTAAGAGTCATCAGTGATTTGCCTTAGCGGAAAATTCGATTAAATGTAGATCATCCTATGTGACATCATTGTCATTGATTTGGACAATTAATAAAATTTTCAAAAATAAAAGAATCCACGTCGAAATGGAAAATTAATACAAAAAAATTTACGTAAGATGATTTGCGGGAAACGACATTCAAATGATCAATTTTACTTTAATGTGGCACTTAAGTGAACAAAAAGAAAAGAAGAAGTTATGGCACTTAAACGAGCACCATACAAAAGTTACGGCACCCTTGTTATTCATTATAAGAAATTGAACAAACTCAAAAGTCGTTACCTGTCTTGGCTATGCACTGAATTTGGTGCTTGTCATTGATGTCGCACATCAAATAATCTTTGCAATACTTTTTACAGGCTATTGGATGCCATGAAAGCTCAAACCCATAAACCATTAGATCATGAATTTGTGCATAGGAACGAAGATTGTCTCCATCAGCCCACCCTGGCATCATTGCCATATGCTCTATAGTGCATGCACTTTCCATATTCGAGACATTAGCATCGACCACGGCATATAATTGCCTTCTTGTACTGGAAAATTTTGAAAATTTGACCCCATCAAGGCATGACGAAGCATCAATGTATAACCGAGAAGCAACTGCCTTCGTGCAGTTCACAATTGAAACTGTCTTGGATAACTCTCCATTAGTGGATATGTATCCCCCGCATCTATACCGATCTGATTTGTCGTTAAAGAAGCTGTGGCATGACAAAGAGTGGAGAGGAAGAGACGAGTAATTGTCCTTTCGCAGCTCAACATCAGCAACCCTAATTGTGTAGTTGATATAGTTGATAGAACTTACATGATACTGGCTTGAGTACAAATCAAGAACAGTGCGGTTATTTACGCAGGTTAGTTCATAATCAGGATTGCCACAGACCTTTAAGTCGTCCCTCGGCCGAAACAGGTAGCTTATGTTAGCGATCTCGCCACAAGAGGCGGTGCATTGATTATTTTCGATGGGGATACTAAAAGACCGAGTAAGGAGTAGGAGGAGGAGGAGGAGGAGGAGGAGTTGATATTTGTGCATAGCTTATGCGATTGGAGGGAGCACGCATCAACAAAGCAAAATCTGAGTGTTTTCGTGTTGAGCTGTAGAAGAAAGATAAAAATGAGAGGAATGATTTTAGTTGCCCTGTTTCTTTCTTGAAATAATGACGAGGTATTTATCAAGAGAGGGGGAAAATTCTCCGACCCCAGCTAATTGTGTGGATGTGCGTGATCTGGGGTTTAGCGACCCACACCAATGGGACGTACGAGAGACGGAAAAGATTGGTAATGGTCGGCTGAAAAGTCAAAAGCCGGTCACCCAAAGTGTAATCGCCCTTGGCCCGGCAGACGTGCAGCGAGGAGCATAGATTAGAAAAGACCAGAATTCAACAGCGAGGCAAAAACCGGCTGTCGAGCTATCGACATCAACTTTGTAAGGTATGCCCCCAGCCCCCAACGTTCTTTAAGTTTAGAATCATGTATCCCAAGATTCTTCTCGTGCAATTAGAAACATACTGTCGTACTCGATGGGATACAATCTTACGAGCCCAAAGTTGGAAACTTTTTGGATGAAACCTTTGTCGAGAAAAATGTTGTGAGACTTAATATCAAAATATAGATTTGCAGGTCACATCCTCAATGAAAATATTCAATCTCTCCTACTACTCCGGGAGCAATATCATGCATTTCGTTGCAATCAAGAGAAGTCCCTTGTCCTCATGAGAAAATGTGCTTATCCAAAACCCATTATGCATGAAATTGTAGAGAAGAGCTCATTTGGAGACTTCAAAGCAAAAATCAATGAGTCTAACCACATTAACATGATGAATTCTTCCTATGGTAATCACTTTGTTGATGAAGTCTTGTCCATTCGCTTTCCTCTTCTTCATAATCTTCATTGCCATCTTACGGCCGCTCTAGAGTTTGCCTTTGAAAACGAAATTGTATCCTCCCAATTTGTCCTTAAGGCCGCTGGTGATTTTCTTTTTTTTTTTTTATGTCCGAATAAAAGTACCTTATTTGGCAAGAAGTTATTATTAGACTACAAAAATTGTTCAACCTTTTGATCCATTGCTAAGTGTCTTTTCCTCCATTTGCATATTAGCAACATTATCTCCCTTGGGGCTCCCAAGATGAATTTCACAGCCATCAGTTACGCTGTAGTTTGGGGAAAACGCAAGAAAATTATGGGTCTGTTAAATCTTTTGCATTTAGAAACATCAAATCAATTCAACATGAGAAGATTTAATTATTGTTACCGATGCCATAGAGCAAGAGTCCTCCAATACCGGTGCCAAAATTGTAGAAGTAGGCGGAAATTCCTGGAAAATGGACTGCATATGTGTCAAGTGAAAGCTGAAGAAATTCAAAAAGGCACTTATTTGGACCGTAATCAAGGAATTAGTATATTGGTTCAATTCATTAATATTTGTTGGCAGAATTCGAATTAAATAAATAAACAATGTATTTATTACAATACATATAAAATACCACGAGCATCAACCTAACTACCTGAGCTTACTGGGCATTTTCAAATCACACGGGCTTTGAAAAGATACACAGATGACTGAGCTCGATTTCACGTTTTGAACAAATTTCACGGACTTTGACCAAATATGTCCCCACAATTTTATTTTTATTTTTTTGTTCAGAAAATTGAACAAACTTAAAAGGTCTCACTTTCTTGGGTCCGCACCAAATTTGGTGCTTACCCATACCACTCAAAATGATGTTTGCAATACTTCTTACCCACAATTGGAAGACATGAAAGCTCAAATCCAAAAACCATCTATTCATGGATTTGGGCATAGGTTTAAAGATTGTTGCCATCAACCCACCCAAGTATCATTGACATAAGCTCTATAGTGCATATAGTTTCCATATACAATACATCTATATCGATCATGTGTTGGGAGCATGCAACAGAAGTTCGATACCTTATTTTGAAGATCGTCAAGAGGGAGCTCAAGTTCGAATCTGTCAATATATCCAGTTGGATTCACATTCACTTAAAAGCTTAAGCCTATGGGTCATGATTTAACTAAGATATATTAACTGCTCCACACCATACCAACTTAACGATTTCTCTAACACAACTTACTTACACGTGAGTCATGAGGTCTATTCTCCCTTAATCCAAGTATCATTTTGCATCTTTAACAATTTATCTCAAACCATGACCATGGCTCTAATAAGCGCGCAATAGAAGTCCCCCTTAATTCAAGTATTCTTCTGCATCTCTAACAACTTTTCTCAAGCCGTGACCATGGCTCTGATACCAATTGGTGGAAGCACGCGATAGAAGTCAAATACCTTCTTCCAAGGAGATTACCAAGAGGGAACCTAAGTTTAAACCTATCAACATATCTAGTTGGATCCACATTCAATCAAAAGTTTAGACCAATGGCTCATGAGCTAATCGGGATATATTAATTGCTATACACTACACCAATCATTTGATGTGAGATTTCTGTAACACAATTTACTCACACAAGAGTCCTAACACCATAGTGTATAATCACCTTCTTGTACTAGAAAAGTAAAAGAAAAACTGACCCCATCAAGGGACGACGAAGCGTCAACATAAAACTGAGAAGGCACGGTCTTCGTACAATTCATGATCGAAAAGGTCTTGCATGACTCTCGACCATAGAACTTGTATTCCTCGCATTCTTATGGATTTGGTTGGAGCTAGAAGTTGCTACATGACAAAGAGTGGAGAGGAAGAGATGAACGATTGCCCTTTTTCATCCCTACATCGGCAACCCTAATTGTGTAGTTGTCATAGTTGACAATACTGGTCCGAGTACAAATCCATAACGGTACGGTTATTTATGTAGGTTAGCTCATAGTAAAGTCACCGCAAACCTTTGAGTTGCCTCTAAGCTGAAACACGTTGCTTATGATCGGGATCTCGCTGCAAGAGTTAGTGTATTCATTATTTTTTGTGGCAATGCTAAAAGACTGACGTAGAAGGAGGAGGAGGAGTCGATCTTTGGGCATTGGTTATGCAATAGGAGAGGACACGAGTCGAGTAGGAAAATCTATTGTTTAGCGTGGAGATGTAAGAGAGATGGATGAAGATGAGAGGAATAATTTCAGTTGCTCCGTTTCTTGAGATAATGAGAAAGAGAAGGAAAAATCGTTGACTACAAACTAATCAGTGTGGAAGTGAGTGATTTGGGGTGTGGCGACCACAAAATGGGACGTGTGAGAGAAGGAAAAGACTGGGATTGGTCGTCTGAAAAGTCAAAAAGCCCGTCAACGAGCGAGACAGGCGCTAGAAGAAACTTCGTGCACCGCGACGAATCTAGAGTTGAATCAACGTCGGCGTGGGCCACCCCAACGCAGCCGTGCAGCAAGCTCAGAGTGAACCTAGGCCCGGCACGGCCGATGGTCATGGTCTGGGATGAGGGTGTAGATTATAAGATCGGAATATGGATTCCGAAATGAAAGTCGGAAAGGTCATATCGATTCATTTTTTAACGATTGGAAATTCTAGCCGATTGCCATAAGTTCTTTTTTAAGCTCTCATTGTCCGACAAAGGGAAAAAAGGCCTAATGCTAGATGCTCAAAGATTATTCATGAAATCCTGTTTGCAGAATGATGCATAAACTCTACATTTGTATAATCGGGAAGAAAGCGATCAAATGGTAGGAAAATATATACATAACTATAAACGTGAGATGTTTCTTCACTTTTCATATTTTTGAATTGCCATTCTCACTTATGAAAAGTCGTGTGTAAAATGACTTTTTATAATCAAGAAGCGCAATTCGAAAATATGAAGACTGAGAAAAACCTTGCACTTTATAAATTGTAGTGCATTCTATAGTGTTGTACCTATCATCCCTAACTCTCATCCCACTAATTAACATCATATCACATATCACACAATTTATTCAAATAATATATATGTAAAATAATTTTATGCCGTCGTCCACAATATCTCTACCTAATGACAGTATTCCGATAGGATTTTGTTAAAAAAATGCCCTCAGACACTTGTTAACCCCGCTGAACTGATTTTTTTTTTTCTTTTTGTGATTTGAATATTCCTATTCTCGTCTAGTAATACTGCTGTACTCAAGCTGTTAATCTCGATAAATTGTTGCAGTAATTGATGAATTTGACATAGCGTCTGATGCCTAGCAGCTGACACTTCTGTTGGACAAAAGGGTGACTTGGGCAGCGTTAAGAGGATATAAGTTCCTACAAGGGAAATTGAATACGTAAGTGAAAGCTGAAAAATTTTAAAAGATACCTATTTACCACAATCAAGCAACAAGTGTGCTAGTTCAATTCATTAAGATTTGTGGTCGGAATTTGAACTAAACAAATAAACAAACGAATAAAAATGTATTCATTATCATACTTATAAAATACCCCAATAGCATTTATATAACTACTTGATCTTAATGGCCATTTTCAAATCACATGAGCTCAAGATATACAAATGACCAAGCTCAGTTTTCGTATAGATGAAATTTCACAACCAAATATATTTATTGAGAAAACTGAACAAATCATAAATACTTACCTTTATGCAATTAATTAGGTTCGTAGCGTCGATGTAGCAATAGTATTTAGAATGCATCTTACAGGCTTTTTTAAGCCATGAAAGTTCAAAACCATAAACCATCTGTTCATGAAATTGCGCATAGCTATGAAGATTGTTGTGATCAACCCACAATGGTATCATTGCCATAAGCTTTATAGTGCATGCAATTTCTACGGACAACGTGAGATTTTGTAGGACCACACTGTTCTAAAAGCTTAAGCTGTTAAATGAATGCGTGATTTATTATTTAAATATTCTAACACTCCCCCTCACGCTTAGTCTGATTTTTTTGCCTAGTACTAAGCGTGGAAATTTAATTGGGAAGGCAAATAGGGGCCTGGAAAATTCAAACTTAGGACCTTTTAACTCTGATACCATGTGAGATTTTGTGAGACCACCGCCAACTGTTCTATAAGCTTAAGCTGTTAGATGAATACGTGGTTTATTATTTAAATATTCTAATAAACGAAACATTCGCATCAACCATGGCATATACTCGCCTTCTCGTACTAGAAAAATTCAAAAATTCGACCTCATCAAAGCATGATGAAGCTTCGACGTAAAGCAAAGAATTGATGGCCTTCATGCAATCCACGATTGCCACGGTCCTGGATAACATGTCATCCCTGTACATTCCTCTCCAGCATGTATATCGCTTCCATTTGTAGCTGGAGGGGGTGCATGACAAGGAGTGCCGAGGAAGAGATGAGCAATTTCCATTTCGCAACCCTATTCGTGTAGTTGGTATAGTCAATGTATCATACATAGTACTTGCCCGAGTACAAATGGAGAATGGTGCGGTTCTTTATGGAGACTAGCTCATAGTTAGGGTTGCCGCAAAACTTCAGGTCACCCCTCAGTCGAAATGGATAGCCTATATTTGCGATCTCACCGCAAGAGGTGGAGCATCGATTGATTTTGTGACAATGCTAAAAGACCGATGTAGGAGAAGGAGAAGGAGAAGGAGGAGGAGGAGGAGTTGGATCTTTGTGCATAGCTTATGCAATAGCAAAGAGCACGAACTAGTTAGACCAAATATAATGTTTGGTGTCTAGATGTAGGCCCCGTTTGGCTCGGTTGAATTGTAATTTTAAAGTGCATTAGGAAACAATTTTGGTTTAAATGTCGTTTGATAAAAGTTACATTTTTAAACGACTTTTACTAAATTTAAAAAAAAAAAAAAAAAAAAGGTTTTAATTTTTAATTTTTTTTGGAGTTTAGCAACCGGTGGCTAGATCCGGCCACCGAACAGCCTCACCTAGGGTGGTGTGACCTTCGGCGTCGCCGAGTCGCACAAACTAAGCGTCACTCATCTTGCCACAATCTACGCAAGCAATGCCTAGGTCACCATGACCTCAGGTGACCATTGCTTGGGATCGCGCGATCGACGTTGCCTAAGGTTAGGTGGCAGTGACCTGCCCACACTTCCCTTCCGGCCTTCGATCAGCTTTTTCGTGCAAACCATGGAGAAAATGAACAGTAAAAAAGGGGTCAAGACTTGCATTCCGAGAATGCAACTTCCTAAAGGATTTCCGAACCTTCTTTGGGCTAAAGGCCCTTGGAGCCCTTTGAAGATGCAATCATATTTTCCTAAAAGTTGAGCAAAAAACGAACCAAACTCTATATGCATTTGGTCAAGGGATTTTAGAGTCTCAAAATCTATTTGGAATATTGAACCAAATGGGCATAGAACAGGATGGATAAAGACCTGTTTCTTTCTCAAAATGATGATGAGAGAAGGAACAAGGCGACCCGGCCATCTAGGCAAAGGGGGAACAAAAAAGCAAAATCTCATGTAGACTGAATCATACGTAAAGTCTTCCTTCTTATAATCTTTTAGCAGAATTTAGCACTTGATCAACTTGACTTTTACTTGTAACCGGAGACTAGAGTGATGCATTTGGTACGAAAATATTTTCTTTTTTCTTTTATCTTGAAGGTGATAAAAAAAATCTTATTAAAATAATGATTTTTCCCATGTCTATTCCTTTTTATTACAAACCTCAACTTTTCTAATTTTTGAAATTGCATTTTTTGAATGTAAAATGATTTATGCCTTTCCTTGTGTAGCAGTTCAATGTCATATGAGCTGCGCGTATTAAGATCACATATTTTCTTGAAGAAGGAAAAAATCAAATGTGATGAAGTCATGATTGGAGGATTCTATATTCAACTTTGATTGTTATTAAAAAAAATTATACATATTTAATTTAGAAGAGGATCGTGGAAAAGAAGGAAGCTAGTATTTTCTTCCATCAGGACAATTTATTACGTGCCTAATCTTTTGTGTGATCATTAAATATTCTCAACATGAAATAGGGAATACTCCGAGGGAAACAGATAATAATAATAATAACAAACAAACTATAAAGAAAAGATTAGTAAAAGTTTGAAAAGTGTAAATTTTAGACATGACCTTTCACAATTGAAAATAATTTAGAAATGAAAAAGTGGACATACAGCTCACACTTTATAATGGTAGTGCATTCTGTCGTGTTCATCGATCATTCTAAACTTCCGTCCCATTAATCTATATTTATTAACATCCTATAACCCACTTTATTCATAAAACAAATATGCAAGAACCATTCCATGCTTTCGTTTATAGCTTAATGCCTCCGCCTCCATTTGTCGAGTAACCGTATCCCCAATCACAGGGCTCCCAAGACGAACTTAATTAGGCTTACTGCAACTATACTTTTTGGAAAATATAATAAAAGATGGTGGCCGCAGTTCCTCAGGTCGCCATATAGTTGAAAAGCATAGCTTATGTCGGTAATGTTGCCACATGAGGTGAATTCCCCGCATGGATAGTACCGCATAAAAGAAAAACGAGAACAAGGGCTAGTTTTTTTAGCATTGCAATGTTTGTTTCAAAGGGTTTTCATTAATAAGAAATTAAATCAAATGAAATTACAGGAAATTGGCATTTATCAAGTCACGAATTGACTCGGATTGGAAAGCTAGTATAATGAACGAGCAAGGTTTTTGAAGACGATGTAGCATCTTGTTAGTTGCCCCTATTGGGAGTCAAAATGATGGGTTGGTGGTCCATCTTACAAAATAGAAGAAGATGAAGTGTGGGACTCGTCAACTGGCAAGTCAAAGTCGGTCAACGTAAGTTGACGAGCAACAGAGAATCAGAAGAAAAAGTCAAAAGATTATGCGCTGCGAACCATCCTAGAAAAGCTCGTAGAAGAAAATTTTGGGAAGGTGCAAAACAACCGCGTCCAACTTTTCCGGGCCGAACACTATGGGTCAAAATTTTGGGAAGGTCAAAAAGATCATCATCGACCATTATGGGTCAAAATTGGAAGGATGCACGAGCAACAACCGCGTCCGTCTTTTCCGGGCTGAACACTCACTTTTTCGCTAAATTCATAGCTAAAAGTGTACTTATAAAAGGTATTAATAAGTTACCAACAAAAAGAATGATCATGGTTCATGAACTGTCGACTCCATGTCATATTGAGAAAAAATTATATACAACAGCTTCCCGAGTCAAAAAATGAGACGAGATTGATTAGCTCTTTATGATGATTTGGGAGACTTCCTTTAGTCCTGTTTAGTTGATTGACTCAAGAGGAATTGAATTAGTCAAAGAATGAATATTCTACTCTTAGCTTTTCATTTATAAAAAGGAATGACTATTGTCGGAGCTGGAATATTTCATATGTAGGACTTCCTTGAAATATATTTAAGGAAATTACCTAACAACCTTTAATTGAATTCCACCTTCATCATGATTATGCTCCACTACCACCAAATTCATCGAAAGTCTAAGTTCATCACCTCTTGCTATCATTCATTGCGTGAGGAGAGGGAGGTCAAGTTGAGTCCCCGCCTCGACTCAGGACCTTGAGGCCAGCCTTGAAACCCCAATGCCAGAAATCGAGACCCTGGTGCCCAAGCCCGGCATGTCAAGGATCGAGGTCTGGACAGACTCAAGGTTTGAGCCCATGATAACCTAAGCAACCTAGTAAAAGAAGGAAGAATTTAATTAATCCAATTTATTAATGTTAATATGATGTCTCCTATTATTCCATGATTTAATTATTTAACTAATCTCCGATGGAACAAAAAGTCAAAAAAAGTATCCACTATTTATTGTGTAGGTAAGCGTCCCCTTCTCCCCCTTGTTTAAACCGAAGTTGTTGTTTATGATCTCTCCTAGATTTTGTCATTTCTTACCATCCGTCATTTTATTAGTGGCAACGATTAGTGTGCCCTAAAGCGACACGTACATAGCGACCACTAGAGTGCCGGGAAGTCCTGTGTGCTAGTTAGTATTTTACGCAAAGACTCCAAAACGCAAACCCGCTCCTCGCAAGACTATGCTGAAAGTCATCACTAGATTATATATCAGATCCAAAAGTGCAACTTATAACTAATAACATCTTTAATACGAAAATGCTAAAGATGATACAATCGTAATTATGATCCATTAAAATAGTTTCACATACGTAAAATCTCATGATGGCCAAGAAAGGGGAGCTACACTTAAAACATCATAAATACGATCTGTTTTTGTTTGCCACATATGTCACGAGATAAAATATTATCATGGGTCTACGCTTGTGTAATACTAGTAGTACCATACTCAATATGGTCTTTGTAAGTTATTCCACTAATCAATGAAGTGGATATAGTATCTCTGCCATTGTCAATCCAAGTTCCATCATCCCTTGTCGACATTTTTGGTGGATAAAAGAGTGGCTTGGGAGGTATTTGTAGATCATCTACTTCTCCTTCTAGCATTTCCAAGACTTTGTGCATTGAAAGGCGATTGCTAGGATTCAGTTGAATTTACCAAAGAGCAACGATTATCATCTTCCTTATTATTCTTTTATCCTCCTCCCTAATATGCTCAACCAAATGTCCAGTCCTTCACTAAGTTTGTCATGAACCCAAAAAGGAAGGTACATCTAACTAGAACATGCTTCAACCACCTCCCAACTCTTCCTCCCATTGGCCATTTCCATCAACAATTTACCAAAACTATAGACATTGGCTTTGTAAGAGACGCTTCCGAGGTTTCTATAGACCAGCTCCAGAGCCATGCCATAGGTTCCCCTTGTAGTAGTAAGAGATACGATATTGTTATCCGTAGGATACAATCTCGCTAGCCCAAAGTCAAAAACTTTTGGGGTGAAATCCTTGTCGAGAAGAATGTTGTGAGACGTAATATCAAAGAGTAGAATTTGCATGTCACAACCTCGATGAAGATACTCAATCCCTCTAGCTACTCCGAGAGCAATCTTGTACACCTCCTTGCAAGCAAGAGAAATCCCTTGTCCTCATGAAAAGATGTGCTTATCCAAAGATCCATTGTGTATGAAATCATAGACAAGAGCTTGATTCGAGCCATCAAAGAAAAAACCAATCAGTCTAACCACATTAACATGATGAATTCTTCCGATCGTAGCCACTTCACTTATGAAGTCCTTCTCGTCTGATTTCCCCTTCTTCAGAATCTTCACCGGCACCTCACGGCCACTCCAGAGTCTTCCTTTGAACATAGAATCGTACCCTCCTTTGCCTAGTTCTTGTCTTGAAGACTACTTGTGATTTTCTTGATGTCCGAGTAAGAGTATCTTATCGGCAAGAAATTATTGTTAGATCACAAAAATTCTTCGATGTTTGATCCATTGCTAAGTGTCTTCTCCTCCATATGTGCAGGAGCAACATCATCACCCATGGGACTCCCAAGATGAATTTCACAACCACGAATGGCACTGTATGTTGGGATGAAGGCAAGAAAATTGTGGGTGTATTAAATATTTGCATTTAGTAACATTAAATCAATTTCACAATGAGAAGATTGTAGTAATGTTAGTGATGCCATATCACGAGACCATATAAATTACCCAGGCGATGAACATGAGGTAACGCTCGATTTTAACCGCAAGAGATCTAGAGGTTGAATATGTGACAAATGAAAGCTGAACAAATTTAAGAGACGCTTATTTAGATCATTATCAACCGATTAGTAAATGGGTTCAACCCACTAAGATTTGTTGGCAGAATTCGAATTAAATAAATAATTATGTATTATTATACGTACAAAATACCACCACAGTATTTACTTAACTATTTTATCTTAAAGGGCATTTTCAAATCACGTGGGCTCTGCAAAGATATACAGATGACTGAGCTCAATTTTCACGAGTTTCGAACAAATATATCCTGACAATTCTTCTTTCTTTCTAAGAAAACAGAACAAACTCGAAGGTTCTTACTTTTCTTGGATCCGCAATGACTTTGGTACGTGTCGTTGATTTCGCAGCAATAGCAATCCGGCCCACAGGTAAATGGAAGCCAAGAAATTTCAAACGCGTAAACGATAAGCTCATGAATTTGCGCAAAAGAGCGAAGATGGTTGCCATTAGCCCATGCTCCAAGTAGGTATAATTTGCCATATGCTCTATAGTGACTCCATCGAGGCACGATGAAGTGTCAATGTTCCGAGAATCGAAGGCCTTCATACAATCCACGATCGCCATAGACATTTGCATCGATCATGCTGCATAGTCAATCACTCACTAGAGTTAACTAACCTATTGGGTGAAGCCATTAAGAGATATATCCACGGTTAAAATCCCTAAAAGCTACCTAATTGGTTGGATTGGACTAAAATCGCGTTTGATTGATTTTAATCATGAAATTTAAATTGGTTTTGGGAATCGAATATTCGACGTGTCACAATTCATTTTTAGGACCGTCTCATCGTCTATCAATTTATTGCCAAGTCCGAAATTTCAAGAAAGAAATTATCGGAGGAAAATGAAGACGGAAGAAAATAGGAAGGAAAGAGAAAGAAAAAGAATAAAATAAGACTAATGGCATTATTCTTTTTATTTTTTTCTTTCTCTCCCTCTCTCTTTTTTTCTCTCTTTTCTCTCCCCTCCCCCTTTAGCCCACCCCTCGTGCGAATTCCCCACCGCCCATTCCCTCTTTCTCTCTTTCTTTGACCGGTCAATGCTTATCCTTCTCTCTCCTCTCTCTTCTTTCTTCCCCCTCACGACAGAACCAGCTCCTATCTTCTCCTTCTTTTCTTCGTGCGCGAACCAGAAGCCGAAGAAGATCAGAAGCAGCGAGCATCACCGCCAGACGAAGTCAGCAGCCGCTCGTCCCGCCGCCGCACCGCCGCACCGCTGCCCGCGCGCTCGCCGCCGTTCCGCCGTCCGCGCGCGCCCAGGCCGCGCGAACCAGCCGCTGTTCGCTCCTGTTCCAGCTCCGACCAGCCACCGTCCGGCCACCTCCGGCCACCGCCTAGCCTCGCCGGACCTCCCCCGCGACCCCCTCGCCTTCCGCCGGCCTTCCCTCGCCGTTTTGGCCGCCGGATCTGCTCCGACCAGCCATGGGCAGAAACCCACGAAATGGGTTTCCAGCTGGTTCGGGCCCGTTTTGGGCCGTTTCCCGGCCCCGAACCCGAGCGGTGCTTTGGGAAGAATCGTTCCTCGCGTCGCTGCCGTCGGATTGATCCGATTTGTGCGCGATTTGGTGAGTAATCTCACTAATCTTGGATTAGTTGGCTAATTATGCTTAAGGTTGGTTTAGATTTAATTAATTATGTTTAGGTTGTTAGATTAGAATAAATTAGCAATTATTAGTCAATTGTGATGCGATTTAGATAAATTGATTGTGCAATTATCAAGTAGACGTGGTCTACTAATTATTGGAAGTGCCTCGGGATTTTTCCCGACCCTTAGTGGGCTCCAATTAGGCTTTTCGGGCCTAAGTGGATTTTTTTGTATTTAAATATTAATTTTCGGAATTAAATTAAATAATTATTTATTTTCCGAAAATTCAAGGGAGATGGCCTGGAACCGGAAAATTATGCTGATGACTGTGGTGAAGTCCGTTTATTTAATCGGGCTTTATTTTGAGCTAAATGGAATTTTTTAATATTAATTATTTAATTTTCGAAATTAATTATTTAATTATTTATTTTTCAGAAATTAAGATTTTGAAAATGGCCGATGACGTGGTGAAATCGTTTATGTAATCGGGCTGATTTGAGCTAAATTGAATTTTTAATAATAATTATTTATTTGAAATTAATAAATAAATTAATTATTTATGGAATTGAATAAATTGTGACATTTTGGGATTTAGACCTAAATTGATTGGAATCGATTGAGATTGAATTATCGATTGGTGAATGGAAGTATGTTTATTCAGCATTTATAATGCTTTGTTGAATTAATTTAATTATTTGATTGAATGATTGATTGGTGAATGGCCAAGTATGTTTTATTCAGCATTTATAATGCTTTGTTGAGTTGTAAAGGGAGTAGAATGATGAGAGAATTGGGTACTACTGGGATTGAATCAGTGTATGGACCTACGTGGTTCGGTGATTGGGATACGATGAAAACGGCGCCTTAAAGAACGCACGATCGGTCTAGTACATACATTATTATGGACCTACGTGGTTCGGTGATTGGGATATCACCGGCGAAACGGCGCCTTAAAGAACGCACGTATCGGTCTAGTACTCACATTGTTATAGGCATGTATGGTTCGGTGATCGAGGGTGTCACTTGTGGCGAAAACGGCGCCTTAAAGAACGCATACACTTGTCTATTAAACACATTGTTATAGGCATGTGTGGTTCGGTGATTATGGAATTCATGGCGAAAACGGCGCCTTAAAGAACGCACACAATTGTCTAGTGAGTACATGGTTATAGGCATGCGTGGTTCGGTGATAAGGACATCATGGCGAAAACGGCGCCTTAAAGAACGCACGCAATTGTCTATTGATAAAATCATTGTAGGCATGTGTGGTTCGGTGATTTGGGATATCACCGGCGAAAACGGCGCCTTAAAGAACGCACACGGTTGTCTAGTGGATACGTCACCTTGGCGAAGTTGACGCCCGAGAGCATTGATGTGGCTCGTGACCGAGTACTCGATGAAAGAATATATGGTGTGGAATCAATGACCTAGAATGGTCCGTTTGACATGTAATCGACTAGGTCGATTGATCCTTGCTTTGATTTGATGTTGTGAATTGATTGACTGAATGGAAATGACCGTGAGTGGTCTTGTTGGAATATAATCGACTAGGTCGATTTGATCGATGCTTCGATCGGTGATATGATTGCTTGGGTGCCTATTATGAATTGTACCGACTTGCGGGGTGGGATCGGAGGCCAAGGTAAGTCCTCCGCCCTGTGCGTGTTTAGGCAGCCTTTAGTATAATAGTTTACTAATCGGGCTTAGTGGGGTAGAACTCGCCGAGACGTAGTCTCATCCCAGCTTGGGGAAAACCATTTCAGGACCCCGCTGAAGAGCGAGGAGGAGGAATCCGAGAAGGAGAACTCGGAGGTGAGATCTTAAGAAAGGATTTTGGAAGAAGAAGACAATCCTCGAGAGGGGCCTTGAGTACGGCCTAGTTTATCTAAGTTTTTGTCTTCTTTTGAGATCTCCATTTTGATGTGAATAGTTTTGAAGTGGTTTGTGTTTGTATAAAAGTTGGTTATAAATTTCAATATGAAAAATATGGCCTTGCTTTTCTATCCCATCGTTTTATTGTCTGGGATTTTAATCGCTTCCGCATGTGCTTAATAAATGAAAGGGTCGGCGATACATTGTCCCGGGATATCGCATTATAAAATCGATCAAGTGAGAAGGATGTGTGCGTGCCCGAGGATCGGGCGTGACATCCTGTTTAAGTGGTATCGGAGCGAGGTTGAAGATTGGAGTGATAAGGAGCGTTGACCATGGGATAGTTAGTAGGAAAGGCCTTTAAATTCATGCCGATGCATGTCTGTGTTAGCTGAGTGCTAGAATTGTTTGTTGTGAGTGGATCGCTCATCTTCTAATCCAGTGTGGGTTTGGAAGACGGTCAAAGTGATAAAGACCGAACCATGAGCGAGCAGGAGCCGAGAACTCCTAGTGAGAGGACAATGTCCTTTGTGACTGGGATGATGCACCGACAAAGGTCGCACCGAGGTGGTTGTGGCGAGTGTTGACTCGCCAGTTCAAGTGTAAGAGTACCACCGCAAGTTGGTACTAGTGTAGCAGCATCGAGTGATCCTAGGTTCGGCGGGATCATTCAGGCGCTAGTGTTCATTGGGATTTGGTTGAGCGAGCAAGCTCAGGATCGAGCCGTTGTCAATGTTGCAACCGTTGTTGTCGCCCGCATGCCGAGATCCCAGTGGAGATGTGATCCAGGAGCGAGTCATTGCATTCGAGCCGAGGTATAGATCTAGTTCAGGCAGAAATGGAAATCGGTCAGGGAAAAGACCGAGGTTGAGAGAAAAGCATTCTATTCCACTCACGAGGAAGGATGGAGTAGTCAAGTCAGCACCGAGTCAAATAGATCAGGTTGTTTCCAGACGCGATAATGGAGATCAATCTTATGTCCTTCCTAGGACGCGAGATTGTTTGGAGTATAGCCAATAAGGATATCTGGTCGGGAGTGGTCCTAGCAGAATGATGAGGCAACCAGAAAGAGTGCATGCTTTTGCCTAATAGAAGATAGAAGATGCACCAGATAAGTGTTAGAATTGTAGAAGGAAGTATGGATAAATCCAGTGTCCGAGTATGACTAGAACATGTTGTGATGATGACTAGCATGGCCATCAGGTGAAGGATTGTCAGTGGAAGTCCAAGGTAGCATAGGCATCGCTACTGCGGTAGAACGCCACTAGGATGGCGAAAGGAATGGGAGTAGAATTGATCTTGCACCGATTAGAGAAAGAATGTGTTGGAAGTGATTTTATCGAGTATCGTAGCAAAGTTTTGTGCTGAGTTGGTTGAACTTAAATTGTTGAAGTAAAAGTGAAAGAGAGGAAATCATTAGCAATAGTTGTGCTTGACTAGTTGCCGAGGTGTGAGTTTGACGCCACATGAATAGTGTGGGCTTATGGAGCATCTTGTGATAATGAATCCTGGTCACGGAATAATCCAGTTGAGTCCATTAGCATGTTAAAGTGTCGAGGTTATTGGGAGTCGAAAAGAATTTCGATTTCACTAATCTCGTTGGCTAAAGACAATCCGTTTGTTAGACGGAGGTTGCCAAGATTGATTTGACAGTTGTTGTGGATGTGTTAGTTGAGAAATAGAATGAGAAGAAGGTGACCATGATACAGAAAATTTCAAAGATGGTTCCAAAGGAATTGCTTGAGTTACCGCTTAGAAAGAGAGATTGAAATTGCAATTGAGATAGCACCAAGATAGAGCCACTCGAAGGCTTCTTACCAGCTGTTGTTGTCTGAAGTGGTAGAATTGAAGATGCAGATGTGAAGATTGATGAATGAGGAATTCGTGTATATAGTGCATCACATTTGGGAAACATCGGTTTTGTTTGTGAGAAGAAGAAAGATAGTTTATTGCGAGTGTGCATCAACTATTGTCAACTCAATTAGGTGAAGATCAAGGACGAGTGTTCTTTGCCAAAGATCCATGAATGGTGTGACTAGTTATAAAGAGTATCGATGTTTTAAAGGTCGACTTGAGATCATGAAGTCGTCAGTTACGAACCAAGAAGGAGGTTGTACGAAAGACAGCTGTTCGTACTTGATATGGTCTTTACGAGAGTATTGTAAGATCGTTTGGCTTGGTGAACACTCCAGTTCCTGTCATGAATTTGACAAATAGAACGTTCAAGGAATATGTGGATCATCAGTTTGTGATCGTGTTCATTGATGACATCTTAGTCTATTCAAGAAGTGATGAAGAGCATGAGAATCATCTGAGATTAGTGCTTCATACCTTAAGAGCTCATCACGTGTATGCTAAGTTTAGCAGATGCGAGTTTTGGCCGACTCGTGTTGCGTTTTTAGGTCATGTGATTTCCGGAGAAGGAATCTCCGTCGACCCGAGCAAGATAGAAGCTGTGATCAGTTGGCAGAGACCGATATCAATGTCAGAGATTAGAAGTTTTCTGGGATTAGCAGGTTATTACAGACGGTTTGTGGAAGGGTTCTCATCGATAGCGTCACCTCTGACAAAACTCCTGAAGAAGGAAGAGAAATTTGTATGGTCAGACAAGTGCGAGCGTAGTTTCCAAGAGCTAAAGGAAAGGCTAACTACTGCACCTGTGCTGACGATTCCATCTGGTCTTGGAGGATTCGAGATCTATAGTGATGCGTCATTCAGGGGATTGGGTTACGTGCTGATGCAACATGGCAGAGTTGTTGCATACGCTTCCTAGCAGTTGAGACCTCATGAATTGAATTATCCGACGCATGACTTAGAACTCACAACCATCATATTTGCATTAAGATTTGGAGGCACTACTTGTGTGGGGAAAAGTTTCAGATCTTCACGAGACCATCGAAGTCTCAAGTATTTATTCTCTCAGAAGGAGTTGAACATGAGACTGCGCCAATGGAGGGAATTGCTGAAAGACTACGACTGTGATATTTTATATCACCCGGGAAAGGCGAATAAGATCGCTGATGCATTGAGTCGGAAGTCTTCAATAGCGCAAATCTTGATTAAGGAGTGGAACTTAATCGAGAGAGCTCGAGATTCGGAATTCAAATTTGAGGTAGGCCACCTTTCAAGTCTTATGGCCACCCTCAGAATTGAGCCGGATGTCCAGGTTAGAATCAAGCAACTTCAACCGACAGATCCGGATGTACAGAAAATTCTTCAAGAGGATACTGATAAAAGAAAAGCTGATTTTCAAGTTTCTGATGATGGGGTACTGAGGCTTCGTGGACGTTTGGTTGTATCTGACGATGTAGAGCTTAGAGAAGAAATTTTATCTAAAGCACATCGTAGCAATTATAGCGTTCATCCCGGAAGCACTAAGATGTATCGAATTTACGTCAACACTACCGGTGGTAGATATGAAGGCGGACATCGCCAAGCATGTGGCCAAGTTTGCTTGTTAGCAAGTAAAAGCCCAACATTGCAAGCCGGGAGGATTTCGCAACCTCTCGCGATCCTAGCAGTGGAAATGGGAACATATCACGATGGATTTCGTGACTTTGGACTACCAAGGAGTCGAGGGGAATGATTCGATTTGGGTAGTAGTCGACAGGCTGACAAAGTCGGCTCACTTCATTGCAGTTCGAAAGGACCTGAGTCTGGATAGACACGCAGACCTGTATGTGCGTCAGGTGGTTCGTATGCATGGAGTGTCGATTACGATAACGTTGATAGAGACCCGAGGTTTATTGCTGCTTTTTGGAAGAGCTTGCAGAGTGCTTTAGATACAAAGCTTCAGTACAGTACGACATATTATCCTCAGACGGATGGCCAGTCAGAAAGGACGATTCAAACTCTTGAAGAAATGCTGAGAGCATGTGTTATAGACTTCAAAGGAAGTTGGGAAGATCAGCTTCATCTGGTGGAATTTGCCTACAATAGTTATCAGCAGAGTATCAAGATGGCTCCATTTGAAGCGTTGTATGGCGAGCATGCGAACTCCAGTGTGTTGGGATGAAGTCGGAGAAAGGAAGATATCGGGCCCAGAGTTGATTCAAAGCAATCGTAGATGCCGTGGCGTGATCGAGATAAATTAAAGACAGCGCAGAGCAAGCAGAAAAGTTATGCAGATAAGCGTCGAAGGTCTTTGGAATTCCAAGTTGGTGATCGCGTTTTTCTGAAAGTGTCACCAATGAGGGGAACTTCGCGCTTTGGTAAAAAAAAAAGAAAGGCAGGGTTGAGTCCGAGGTACGTAGGTCCGTTTGAGATTCTTGAAAGAATCGGAAACCTAGCGTATCGTCTTGCGTTGCCGCCAAGTTTGGCGCAAGTGCATGACGTCTTTCACGTGTCGAGGTTAAGGAAGTACGAGCCTGACCCGACCCACGTGCTCAATTTCGAGGAATTGGACGTGGATGACCGTGTGTCATACGTGGAAAGCCTGGCTCAGATTGTCGATCGCAAAGAGCAAGTTCTGCGTACAAAGACCATTCCGTTGGTCAAAGTGGTCTGGCGACATCACAGTATTGAAGGAGCGATTTGGGAGATTGAAGAGTCGATGAGACAATTATACCCCCGCCATTTTGAGCAAAGTGTGTAAGGGTTTAAATTTCGAGGACGAAATTTTTATAAGAGGGGAAGAGTTGTGACATCCTGAAATTCGACCCCTATTTCGATAAAAGTGAAATGTGCATTTCATCAACGTGCCTATGGTCCTTTTTCTCTCGAGCTGATCACTCACGAGTTAACTAACCTATTGGGTGAAGCCGTTAAGGGATGTATCCCATGGTAAAATCCCTAAAAGCTACCTAATTGGTTGGATTGGACTAAAATCGCGTTTGATTGATTTTAATCATGAAATTTAAATTGGTTTTGGGAATCGAATATTCGAGCGTGTCACAATTCATTTTTAGGACCGTCTCATCGTCTATCAATTTATTGCCAAGTCCGAAATTTCAAGAAAGAAATTATCGGAGGAAAATTTGAAGACCGAAGAAAATAGGAAGGGAAAGAAAGAAAAAGAATAAAATAAGACTAATGGTATTATTATTTTATTTCTTTTCTCTCCCTCTCTTTTTTCTCTTTCTCTTTTCTCTCTCCCTTTCCCCCCTTCGTGCGAATTCCCCACCGCCCATTTTTCTTTCTTCTCTCCTTCTTATCTTTTTGACCGGTCAAATGCTTATCCTTCTCTCTCCTCTCTTCTTTCTTCCCCTCACTTCTTCCAGCTCCTATCTTCTCCTTCTTTTCTTCGTGCGCGAACCAAACGGAAGAAGATCGAAGCGCGAGCATCACCGCACCGCCGCAGCCGCCATCGCCCGCCGCGCACCACCGCACCGCCCGTTGCCGCGCCGTCCGCGCGCCCCCGCCGTCCTTCGCGCGCCGTCCCTCCCGCGTGCGAGCCAGCCAACCCGTTCGCTGTTCCAGCTCCGACCAGCCACCGTCCGGCCACCTCCGCCACCGCCAGCCTCGCGGACCTCCCCGCGACCCCCTCGCCCTCCGCCGGCCTTGCTCCGCCATTTTGGCCGCCGGATCCGCTCCGTTTGGCCATGGGCGAAACCCACGAAATGGGTTTCCAGCACTGGTTCGGGCCCGTTTTGGGCCGTTTCCCGGCCCCGAACCCGAGCGGTGCTTTGGGAAGAATCGTTCCTCGCGCCGCCGCCGTCGGATTGATCCGATTTGTGCGCGATTTGGTGAGTAATCTCACTAATCTTGGATTAGTTGGCTAATTATGCTTAAGGTTGGTTTAGATTTAATTAATTATGTTTAGGTTGTTAGATTAGAATAAATTAGCAATTATTAGTCAATTGTGATGCGATTTAGATAAATTGATTGTGCAATTAGCAAGTAGACGTGGTCTACTAATTATTGGAAGTGCCTCGGGATTTTTCCCGACCCTTAGTGGGCTCCAATTAGGCTTTTCGGGCCTAAGTGGATTTTTTTGTATTTAAATATTAATTTTCGGAATTAAATTAAATAATTATTTATTTTCCGAAAATTCAAGGGAGATGGCCTGGAACCGGAAAATTATGCTGATGACTGTGGTGAAGTCCGTTTATTTAATCGGGCTTTATTTTGAGCTAAATTGAATTTTTAATATTAATTATTTAATTTTCGAAATTAATTATTTAATTAATTATTTTTCAGAAATTAAGATGTTGATGGCCGGAACCGAAAATCTATGCTGATGACCGTGGTGAAGTCCGTTTATTTATTTGAGCTTTATTTTGTAAATGGAATTTTTAATAAATTATTGACATTTTAGGGAAATTAATAAATAAATTAATTATTTTTGGAATCGATTGAGATTGAATTATCGATTGGTGAATGGCCAAGTATGTTTATTTATTCAGCTTTGTTGTATGGAATTGAATAATGCTTTGTTGAATGCTAAATTGATTTAATTTAATTATTTGATTGAATGATTGATTGGTGAATGGCCAAGTATGTTTATTCAGCATTTATAGTGCTTTGTTGAGTTGTAAAGGGATAGAATGATGAGAGTGAATGGAAATACTGGGATTGAACCAATCGACACGGTGTATGGACCTACGTGGTTCGGTGATTGGGACATCACTGGCGAAAACGGCGCCTTAAAGAACGCACGTATCGGTCTAGTACATACATTATTATGGACCTACGTGGTTCGGTGATTGGGATATCACTGGCGAAAACGGCGCCTTAAAGAACGCACGTATCGGTCTAGTACTCACATTGTTATAGGCATGTATGGTTCGGTGACTGAGGGTGTCACTGGCGAAAACGGCGCCTTAAAGAACGCATACACTTGTCTATTAAACACATTGTTATAGGCATGTGTGGTTCGGTGATTATGGAATTCATGGCGAAAACGGCGCCTTAAAGAACGCACACAATTGTCTAGTGAGTACATGGTTATAGGCATGCGTGGTTCGGTGATAAGGACATCATCGGCGAAAACGGCGCCTTAAAGAACGCACGCAATTGTCTATTGATAAAATCATTGTAGGCATGTGTGGTTCGGTGATTTGGGATATCACTGGCGAAAACGGCGCCTTAAAGAACGCACACAGTTGTCTAGTGGATACGTCACCTTGGCGAAGTTGACGCCCGAGAGCATTGATGTGGCTCTGTGACCGAGTACTCGATGAAAGAATATATGGTGTGGAATCAATGACCTAGAATGGTCCGTCTGACATGTAATCGACTAGGTCGATTGATCATTGCTTTGATTTGATGTTGTGAATTGATTGACTGAATGGAAATGACCGTGAGTGGTCTTGTTGGAATATAATCGACTAGGTCGATTTGATCGATGCTTCGATCGGTGATATGATTGCTTGGGTGCCTATTATGAATTGTACGACTTGCAGGTGGGATCGAGGCCAAGGTAAGTCCTCTCGCCCGTGCGTGTTTAGGCAGCCTTTAGTATAATAGTTTACTAATCGGGCTTAGTGGGGTAGAACTCGCCGAGACGTAGTCTCATCCCAGTTTGGGGAAAACCATTTCAGGACCCCGCCGAAGAGCTGAGGAGGAGGAATCCGAGAAGGAGAACTCGGAGGTGAGATCTTAAGAGAAAGATTTTGGAAGAAGAAGACAATCCTCGAGAGGGCCTTGAGTACGGCCTAGTTTATCTAAGTTTCTGTCTTCTTTTGAGACCTCCATTTTGATGTGAATAGTTAGAATAAAAAAGTGGTTTGTGTTTTGTATAAAAGTTGGTTATAAATTTCAATATGAAAATATGGCCTACTTTTCTATCCCATCGTTTTATTGCAGGGATTTTAATCGTTTCCGCATGTGCTTAATAAATGAACATTGTCCCGGGATATCGCATTATAAAATCGATCAAGTGAGAAGGATTGTGCCCCGAGGATGGGTGACAATATCGCATCCAGCTCAAAGTTAAGAGTCAGTCTTCGAGTAGCCCTTCAATCGAAATGGGAGCTTATGTTGACATCGTGCGCAAAGGACGGACCAGAAAACGAGACGTGCGAGACAAGCAAAAGCGTGGGAATGGTCGATCAAACGTCGAAGCCGGCCGATGAGTACGGGATAAGCAACCGAGGGAGACTTTGTGCACCGCGACGAATGGGAAGTTCAATTGACCTTGGCTCCACCCTAGCCACCCGACGCAAAGGTGTGCGGCAAGCTCGCAGCGAACCATGGTGCGGCCGGCCCGGCCCAATGGCTAGGGGTTGGAATGAGGAGCATAGATTAAAAGATCGGGATTCAACTCTCGAGACAAGCGAAAAGGTCATGTGAGTTCATTTTCCAATTATTTGAAATTCGATCCGATTGGTTTGAAAATGTTTTGGTTTTTTTTTTTTTTTTGTAAGGAAAAATGCTTTGCTTTTTCATCATGTAGATGTTAAAAATCTTAGTAAAATGATAATTTCACATGTTTATTCTATTTATAATAAACCTTGGCTTTTCTAATTTTAAAATTGTATTTTTAAATGCAACACGATGTATGCCTTTTCTTATATGTTGATATATCGTTACATACATTGCATGCATTAAGATCAAACCTTTTCTCAAAGATGTGTATAAATGAAATGTGATTTAAGAATGATTTGAGAATTCTTTGTTCATCTTTAGTATTATTAAATAAATGATATACATTGATAAATCCTTTTTTTTTTATTCTTAGTGACATACCTCCATGATTGTAACATTTTTCAGAGTTCGTAAACTTAATGGTCCTATCAACAAGCAATCAACCATGACCTAGGCAATGGAAAAAATAAAATAAAATAAAGTTGGCAATCTTAGGCTTTGTTAGTTTAGCGAAAATATCATGTTTCGGGAAAATGTTTTCTAGGAAGCTATTTTCCAAGAAAATGACGATATTTTTCGGTATTTGGCTGAAATTTGAAAATGAAGTGAGAGATATTCCACTGCTCGTTATCTTATTTAATTTTCTAGAAAAAGTTACCAAAAATGGAATTTTGATTTTTTAATCGACCAAAAAATTCATTTTAATTTTTAATATATTTTTTAAAAAAATTAATTTTTCAATTATTTTCTATTTTTAAAAAATCGAATTTTTTAAATTTTTTCTTTCTTTCTTCTTCTTTTTTCTTTTTCTTTTTCTTCCTCCTCCTCTTTCTTCCTCCGCCACCACATGCCTCGGTGATGGCCAACCGCTTAACAATCGACCAAGACATAGATCGGTGAGCTCGAGGCCTAGCCAATCCAAGCTAGCCCAAGCTCGCCGAGACCGGTGAGTTCACGGCTCACCGGATCTAGGCGACCTCGAGCTCGTTGATCTAGGCAACCCCAACCTCTACCGAGGCCGGTGAGCTCAAGCTTGTCGGCTTGTGGTGAGGCTCAAGCTAGCCCGTGGCTAGTCGCCGCCGCCACTAAGACTAGTGATCGGCCAAGGAAAATGAAAAAGAAAAGGAAAGAACAAAAATTAAAAACTTGATTTAAAAAAAAAACATATAAAGAAAACATAAAAATAAAAGGAAAATGTGTTTGGTGAAAGAAAGTGAGGTGAAAGAAGTTATGGAAAATGTTTTCTATTTTTGAAAATGGAAAGCATTCTCTCCACTTTTGAAAATGTTTTTTCTAATAGCGGAAAACGTTTTTCTAGACTAGTTCATTTTTATGAAACGAAAATCGGAAAATCGGAAAATCGTTTTCTTGAAAGTTATTGTCTGTGAAACGAATGGAACAATCAGTAATTTTCCTTACATATTCATAAGTTAATATCTTTTCAAAATAATTCACAGTTGAATTTTTTTTTTCCTTTTGATCTGACAGTCCCGATTATATACAAGATCAATTCCATAAGTTGTTGGACTAGACCATGTAATTCCCCATTAATTAATGAAGTTGGGAAGAGATTAATGGAGAAAATTGAACAAATTTTCACATTTGTAGACCCATGCTAAACATTCACAAAAATTCCGTGAGTTCTCTCCCTTTTCGTTTTTGTTCCCTCTTTGGCTGAAACTAAAAGAGATTTGTGGTAGTTGAGTTAGAGATGAAGGAGAGAGGTCTGGATTCGTTTTCTAGTCCGTATATGCTATAAACTGGACTAAACAAGAGTTTTCATCACGAGCAAATCGATAGAGTTGCTAGGCTGCTAGCTAGCAAGGATAAAACATGGGCGATCAATTCATAGCTCATATCCTACAGCATAAATCGTGATTGGTAAAACTTTCATGGTAAATGTCGAAGTTCCTAAATATCATCTGAAGAGACGGATCTCCGACCTTCTGCCTAGATGGGATTCATGGAAGAAAACATTTTGGTCACTGTCAAGCATATCCTCACGAATCATCTGTTTCTTGAAGTTAAATGCATATTGAGCGTATTGAGTAACGAACCGAATATCCAACATGCAAACGTCCCTTTTGAAATTCAGCGCGAATCACCTCAACCCTAGTACCAATGATAGCTTGTTAGCTTATCTCAGCGCCTTGAAACTTCCAAATGACCATGCAGAAAAGCAAGAAATGTCTCTTGGTTCCATGTTAAGAGAACAAGAGTCATTGTGATGATGCAATAGGTAGAGACATATCATCCCCGGGTAATTCCAAACCTGGCAGATGTGGCTCTATTCCTTTTTTTATTGCCATATCAGAGAAAACTAATATCAATTTTATAAGCTACTTCGTTGGCCAAGTCTTGGCTGTTTCATACTTCACATGTTTTTGCATTTTGCTGAAACAGAACAAAGTTATCCTTTGAATGCGTCAAATCAGAGTATCCTTATTCACCACAGAATGGAACAAGAGAAACTGCCATCTAATGATGTCATTAATTTAAGTGCCGGACAGGGACGTTGTCCGATCACAAAGTTTCTCCAGAGTCGAGTGGAGGAATACCGCATTCTTTTCGGGAATGAATGGACCGTAAGCTTGATCCTCAAGAACCCATCTTTACTTGAATCAACTCAACAATTGAATTCATTTCGGCGTACAGTTGCAACTATCACAGTGAGAAAACTGTTAAATATTTTCTTGGCAAAATGGAGAGAGAAAGGGATGAGAAAGGCTGAGGAAAATGGGTTTCCTACTCCTTAGATCACCAAGTTACAGGTTTGAGCAGAACAAATAATCACAGACTAGGATAGATATAAGATTAGATGGGGAATGAATTAGAGAAGTGACAAATGCTGAGCAAAACGAGTCCCCATGCAGTAAATGTGAACAGCTTTAAGAAGAGCTTAAACCCAAGATACTTCTAGGTTGGTGAATCCCCAAGTAATGTAAAAAAAAATGTCCGTCGTGCATCTAAGGAGATCACAAGACGGACAGACTCTAGCTAGCTAGTTAGGCATCTTGTGAGATGTTTCCTAAATGGACATGCACGATGTTTTGAGGAAAATACACACCCCAAAGAATCTCGACGAACAATGCTGACCTTTCTGGCATCTCATTGATCTGGTACCGATTTTTCTAAACCAGCATTTTTGGTGCAAAAGAGGTACTCTTAAACCAGAATGCAATTAATCTAGGGGAATAAAACTAAGAATTGCTTGCTCAGACAATGTCTGTTTCTGTATGTTTTGTCTGTGGCAGCAGGCTCATAAACATCAACGGAAATGCTGAGAAGGAAAAGACTTCCCGGCTATTATTTTTCCCGAAGCTCAAAGGATATGCTCCATATATTCCTTGCACAGCATAGTATTCATAAATATATAATCTTCAAGAGTCAACACGTCAGTCGGTCCTTTGTGCATGTGAAAAAAGAAAAATGGTGCAGACGTCTACCCAGCTGGAACAGCCCATGCAGGTACAAGGGAAGGAAACAGAAGTACTGGAGGAAGTGAAGAAGAAGAGTGACTCGACAGTCCTGCCATTTTATAAGCTTTTGAAGTATGCAGACGCACTTGATTGGATTTTAATGGCTCTAGGGACCATAGGATACGTCGTCCACGGGATGGCTCAACATGTTGGATATTTGTTATGCTTTCGGGAGTCGTATCGACGACAAAGATGGCATGGTTCATGCTCTGAAAAAGGTAGATAACTGCACTTCGCTTGAATTCCTAGCTTACTGTCAACTCGTGGCTATATTTATTCCTAGCGCGACTTTGAGTTCCAACTTACTAAATATGGATGATTCACACACAGTGTCATTGGAGCTTTTCATTCGTGTTTTTCTTCTTTGATCTTTCAGGTTGTTCCATATGTGTGGTACATGGCCTTTGCAACCTTCCCTGCTGGAATCCTAGGTTGGCTTCTTTGGTTTTCTTAGATGATGGAGATGCATATGTTTTTATTCAGTTGCAGAATTTCAGTTTTTTATTGACATGCACACTCGTTTCGCACATAATCGCCATTCGAAAGTCACTGTTTCCTAGGGCCCACTAGAGATTGCTTATTTTGGCGTGCCACTCCCAAACGTGGCATCAATTTTTATGGGATCAGAAGTCTCGTATAATCATTTATCATATTGGACTATTAGCAATAAAGTTAGTAAGAAGCAATGGATTAACTACAGGAGAGCAAACTACTAGTATAGAAAATATGCAGTAATAAAGCATTCGCGCGGCTTCCAATTTTCTGCAGAGATTGGATGCTGGATGTTTGCGAGCGAAAGACAAACAAAGAATTGCTATAGCCAGAGCCATTCTCAAGAATCCTCAAATTCTTCTGCTCGATGAGGCTACTAGTGCTCTTGATTCGGAATCAGAGAAGCTGGTTCAAGAGGCATTGGAGAAGGCCATGCAAAGAAGAACAGTGATCTTGATTGCACACAGATTGTCGGCCATAGTTAAAGCAGATGAAATTGCAGTCATAGAGAATGGACAGGTTGAAGAGACAGGAACGCACAGGATCTTGTTGGATACCAGCAAATTTTACAACAGCTTATTCAACATGCAGAACATCAGTGTTGTTCGTGGTGAAAGGTTGGCTGCCTCATAATAATTTTTCCTACTGTTTGTGAATGACAATTATTTCGATTAAAAAAAAAAAGGTTCTCACTGGCCCATGTTGTTGATTGAATGACAGAATCGATATATCTTCGCAAGATTATGAAATTGACCAACCCCACGGCTCACCTCAAAGCAGAGTTTTAAGTGTAAAAGGTGCAGAGACGGAAGAAAGCCTCAGAGAAGATCCTGAGCTAGAGGAGCACAAGAAAAGATTAGAAGCAGTCCACTTCTTTAGAAGCTGGTTTGGGTTGAGGAGGACGGAACTTGTCAAGATAGCCATCGGCTAAATTGCAGCCGGTTTCTCTGGAATCTCAAAAAAATTTGGGTTCTTCATCATAAACATGCAAAGCGGGAAGGCCATGACAAACCTTAGAAAAGCTCTCTTTTCAGGTAGCTGTCACTCTTTTTTGCTAGCAGTCCTTTACAGTTTAATGCAGAATCTACTAGCTTCAAATTTGAGATTCTGCCCAAGTTATGAATCATTTATAGAGTACAATTTGCATTGATTGTGCTAAAATCTTGCAGGTGTCCTGCGCAACAAATTCACTTGGTTTGAAGGAACTGCTGAGTTCCAGAACGTCAAATTCAAGTACCCATCACGACCAGAAGTTACCGTTCTGAGGAGCTTCACGTTGAAAATTGAAGCTGGGACGAAGGTAGCTCTTGTCGGGCCAAGTGGTACCGGAAAGTCCTCTATTCTGGCCCTTCTGCTGAGGTTCTACGATCCGATGGAAGGAAAGGTCGTCATTGATGGGAAGGACATAAAGGAATACAAACCTGAGATGGCTGAGGACGCGAATAGGATTTGTGCAGCAAGAGCCCAATCCTCATTAGCTCCTCCATTAGAGAGAATATCCGTTACGGAAACTGCGGTACTTCATTGCCTCATTGGTGCTTTTCTTGTAGCATCTTCGAATCTCTTCCCACACCGGTTCAACGCGCCGCATCCATCGGACCCGCAAACACCAGCAAAGCGTCGGCCCCATCAAAACGATTCTCAAAAGCCTCTAATCACCAATCATTAACTCCCAGCGCGAAGTACACGCCTCGATGGACTCACTCCCGCCGGACGACCGCATCGGGTCGCCTCCGATGATTCACCTCCGCCGCCCATCGCCTTCTTCGCCGTCGTCTTCGTCTTTGATCGCAGGACTGCGATTCGAGGAACTTATCACACGAGAAAAGAGAGTGGAGATGGGAATCTAGAAAACGGCAGAGAGATCTAGATCGCGGGAGAGAACGGTAAATGAGAATCAGAATCAGAATTAGAATGTGGCGATTTTTTTTTTTTTTTTTTTGGTTGCTTAATTTTTGAATTAACGGTTGAGTGCGTTTGAGCGTTTGAGTTTAGAAGCGACCTCCTCGCTAAAGCAAAAACTTCTGGAAGGAAGCAAGGAGCGAGTAGCCAGACGACTTTTTTGCATCCAAGGACGCGACCTTTCTGTTATTTCGGATTTGGTCCCCTGAACATTTTGTCATTTAGCCCTGTATCCTGAATCAAGGGACCTGTTACCGGAAAGAGTTGTTCGGATTTTCGGGTGGCCCAAAAACAGAAATATTGTATTCCGGCCAAGAAAAAAAAAGCAGTGAAATTGTAAATGATGCAAACGCACCGTTCAATTCTTTTTTCCTCGCTTCTTAATCAGAAAAAAGCAAATGAAACTATATGATTATTGGTCCAATACTCACCTGAAATCCGTATGATTATTGGGCTTGGAGTCAACGAGCACTTTTTTTGGCCGAAAGAAAGTCACCGAGCACGTTGACCGGCTAAAGAATAGTCAATCTTAATAATGGCGAAATTAAATTATAAAAAATTTGTAAAATTTTGTTTCCACTCTTGAAGTCTGATTTTGTTTGCCCTAGCCTATTTCAAGTTCATTCAATGTGATATGAAGAGTGATGTACTGCTTAAAAGTGATAGCAGAAAGGGTTCATAATAGTTAACACGGTCTTAAAAATTGAACATGATAATACTTATTCGCATTCGAATTGAATTTAGACTCAAATAGAATACTCAAACCATTATAATAAAGATGACATATATCTCCCCCTCCAATAAAATTTCCTCCTCACGTGATAGTTTTGGACAATGAACCCTAAAAGGAAAATTAATAATATTTTTTATGTGCACATTTACCACTAAGATAACTTTAGCAATCTAGTAAATATAATAAGAATTTAATTAATCTCATGTATTATTGTTATTCAAGGAGAGATCATCTTTTGATATCTCCTGCGAGATCGCACTCACCCGCCATTAATCGAAGTTGTTTATTATCCCTCTTCATCCATCATTTTCAACATTGTTTGTAGCGACGAGTGGTATGCAATGAAGCAATACATACACATCGATCAGCGAAGTGTTGTTAAGCCATGCGTAAAGCAGGTTCTGTGCTGACTAGACTTTCAAGCAAAGACTTTGAAACCCAAACTTGCTCCTCATAGCACTATGCTAAAAAGTAGTCACTAGATTTTCTATTGGATTCAAGAGTCCAAACTATAACCAATGACATCTTCAATATGATAATGCTAAAAGATGAATTGGGTGCAATTAAGATCATAAATATAGTCATAAACATCTATAATATAATGTTGGCCAAGAAAGGGAAGCTATACATGAAGCATCATCAATACCATGTTTCAATTCGCCACATATGTGACTAGATCAAATGGTTTAGATATGTGTCTATGCTTGTGTAATACTAATACTAGTACACTCAAGATGAGAATCTTCATAAGTTATTGCACTAGTTGATGTAGTGGATATGGTATTATTGCCTTCGTTAGTCCAAGTTCCATCATCCCTTCTTGACATTTCTGTTGCATAAAAGAGTGGCTTGGGAGATATTTGTAGATCATCTACTTCTCCTTCGAGCATTTTCAAGACTTTCTCGCATCGAAGGGCGATCATCGTGATTCCATTGTATGCACCAAAGAGCAACTATTATCATCTTCTTTATTATTTTCCTCTTGTCCTCACTAACTTCCACTGGAATTTTCAATTCTTTATCGATTTGGTCATGAACCCATAAAGGAAAGTAAGTGTGACTTGAACACCCTGTAACCTTGTCCTCGTTCTTCCTTCTAGTGGCCATTTCCATCAACAATTTTCCGAAACTATAGACGTCGGCTTTGTAAGAGATGCCTCCAAGGTTCTTGAAGACGAGCTCCGGAGCCATGTACCCTAAGGTTCCTCTCGCGGCAGTCAAAGACACAGTGTTGTAATCCGTGGGATACAATCTTGCGAGCCCAAAGTCGGAAACTTTTGGGGTGAAATCCTCGTCTAGAAGAATGTTATGAGGCTTAATATCAAAGTGTAAAATTTGGATATCACATCCTCGATGAAGATATTCAATCCCTCTAGCCACTCCGAGAGCAATCTCATACACTTCCTTGCATTCAAGAGAAATCCCTTGTTCTCGTGAGAAAATGTGCTTATCCGAGAGATCCATTATGCATGAAATCGTAGACAAGACCTTGTTTAGAGCCCTCAAAGCAATAACCAATGAGTCCAACAACATTAACATGATGAATTCTACCAATGGTAGCTACTTCACTAATGAAGTCCTGCCCATTCGTTTTTCCCTTCTTTAGAATCTTGACCGCCACCTCACGGCCGCTCCGGAGTCTTCCTTTGAACACGGACCCGTACCCTCCCTCACCTAGTTTATCCTTAAGGCCACTCGTGATTTTCTTGATGTCCGAGTAAGAATACCTTATCGGCAAGAAATTATTGTTAGATTGCAAAAATTCTTCAACATTTTGATCCATTGCTAAGTGTCTTCTCTTCCATTTGCGTATTAGCAACGTCATCACACATGGGGCTCCCAAGATGAATTTCACAACCATGCACTGAAGCACTGTATTTTGTATAGCCAATTTGTTAATGTGTTAAATGTTTGCATTTAGAAATTCAAAGTCAATTTCACAATGAGACGAATATAGTAATGTTACCGATGTCCAAGAGAAAAAGCACCACCACATCAAGGTAGTGGTTCCCTGTTCCCGAATAGAGATTGCGTTTGTAACGAATGAAACCTGAAGAACATTTAAAAGACACTTATTTATACCATAATCAAGCAATGTGTATATCGGTTCAATCCACTAAGTTTTGTGGGCAGAATTTGGACTAAATAGATAAACAATTGAATAGATAATATATTTATTGATATATGAATAACCAATTTGTGCGTGTGTTGAATGTTTGTATTTAGGAACACTAACTTAATTTCACAATGAAGATTGTATTGATGTTTACCGATGGGAAGGAACGAGATATGTTCAATACGCCAAAGAGTATGGGCGAGGCCATAGGCGATATCTGCAAAAGAGATAGAATATGTAACAAATGAAATCTGAAGAAAATAAAAGACACTTATTTAGATCATAATCAAACACTGATAATTGAGTATATCAAGTTCAATCCACTAAGATTTACTGGCGGAATTCTAATTATTTAAATTAACAAATGAATGAAAATGTATTCATTGTTGTACTTATAAAATACCACAACAACATTGAACTAGCTACAAGATCTTAGCTCCATTTCACATGTCTTTGACCAAATATATCCTAACAATATTTTGGGATAAGTACATTAAAAGTACCATAACTTTCGTACGACGCTTACTTGAGTGTCATAACATTTTTTTTATTCACTTGAGTGTCACAAATTTGAATTCAATCACTTAAAAGTCATTAGTGATTTGTCTCGTCAGAAAATCCAACATGAATGTCGATCGTCCTATCTGACATTGCTATCATTGATTTGGACAATTAAATAAAAAGAATCCACGTTGAAATGAAAAATTAATAAACAATTTAGTAGGACGATTTGTCAAAAACAACATTTAAATGATCGATTTTACTTCAATGTGGCATTTAAATAAATAAATAAAAGAAAAAAATGTGATAACACTTAAATGAGAATCGTATAAAAGTTACAACACCCTTGCTGTTCTTTATAAGAAATTGAACAAACTCAAAAGTCCTTACCTATCTTGGTGTGCTTAGGATCACCCCTTGAAAGCTTAGGAGGATAAGACCACGAAAGCTCGAATCCATAAACCATACGTTCGTGAATTTGCGCATAGGAATGAAGATTAGATTCATCAACCCACTGTGATAGCATTCCCACAAACTCTATAGTGCATGCGGTTTCCATAGATGAGGCATTTGCATTGACCAAGGCATACACTCGCCTTCTCGCACCAGAGAAATTAAGTAATGGAAGCCCATCAAGGCATGACGAAGCATCAATGTAAAATGGAAAATCCACGGCCTTCACACAACTCACGATCGAAACAATGGATGTATTATAATAATAAGGAGGAGGAGGAGAAGAAGAATGATAATAATAATAGTAATAATAAGAAGAAAAAGAAGAAGAAGAAGAAGAAGAAGAAAAAGAAGAAGAATAATAATAATTGTCCCATCCATTAAGGTCGCGTAAAGACTGGAGAGGAAGGGATGAGCAATTGCCCTTCTGCAGCTTGACATCAGCGATCCTAATCGTTTCGTTGGTGTAGTCGATGTTGTGTACAAAGTACTTGCTCGAGTTAAAATCCAGAATGGTGTGGTTATCTATGCAGGCTAGCTCAAAATTATTGTGGCCGCAAAAATTCGGGTCTCCCATCAACCGAAACGGGTACTTTATGTTTGTGACTTCACCGCAAGAGGTTGTGCAGTTATTATTTTCGATGGCAATGCTAAAAGACCGATGTAGAAGGAAGAGGAGGAGGAGGAGGAGGAGAAGAAGAAGGGGCTGATCTTGGTGCATAGCTTAATGCAGTAGCGGAGAGCACGATGGTTAAGCAGATCTAGTATTTAGGGTCGATATGTAAAGGAGAGATAGACAAAGACGAGAGGAATACCATGAGTTGCTCCCTCCTTAAAACGATGAAGAGAGCAGGAAATATCTCCGACGACTCCTCTTTGAGTGTGGAGGAAGCGAGTGACTTACACGGAAAGGAGTGGGAATGGTCGCCGAAAAGAAAGTTCAATGACGCGTGAAGTCTGCTTTCACGCGAGCGAGAAGTCTTTTTTGACTTTTTTGTCATGAAGTTTAATGACGCGTGGAGTCCTTTTTTACGCGTGAAGTCGATTTTTACTTTTTTGTCAGAAAATGACACGTATAGACGTTCTCATAATCTTTAGCAGATTTTAGCACACGATCAGCCTGACTTGCTTTTGTAACTGAAGACTCGTGTGATGCGTTTGATTTAAACATATCTTTTCTTTTTTCTTTTTTTTTTATCTTCAAGGTGTTAAAAAAAAATCTTTTAAAATAATGATTTTGTCCTTGTCTATTCTTCTTTTCTACATACCTCAACTTTTCTAGTTTCGCAATTGCATTTTCGGATGTAACTTAATTCTCACCTTTCCATTCGTACCATACAATGTCATGTGCGTTGCATATTTTTCTGGAGAAGAAATGCTTATATAATTATTCTTAATTTATCGTGATATTAATAGCTTATTTTGGATCACAAAAAATGAATAATAAATTATTATAAATTATTATGGAGTCTAATCATTTGAGAATTTGTAACTCACAATATACTGTTATTCTCTTAGTGACAAAAAAATTGTTATGTTAGCAAAGCTCTTTTCTTGAAGATGTGCAAAAATAAAATGTGATTAATTGATAATTGAAGGATTTTTTTATTCAACTATGAGTTTTACTAAAGAAATGAACCCACCGATGGGTAGCTACGTTGGTAGAGGAGGCTGACTAGACTTTACGCAGAGGTCGGAAGGTCAAATCTTTGCGTTGCCGTACAAGTCTTAAGTGGGAGGCCATCATAGTGGAGTCATGTGCTAACCTCCCTTCAGGTATAGTTGGTGGTCTCCGTTAGGCCGATCAGATCGACGGTGGCTGTGAGCACCCGTAAGGTGTGCCAAGCTGGATCCTGGATATAAAAAAAATAAAATAATATATATTTAATTTAGAAGAGGATGATGAAAAAGAAGGAGACTAATGTTTTTTTTTTTTTATGTTAATCATGCATAACACAACAATCTATTATGGGCAATGTCTTTCGTGTGATCATTTGAAATTTCTCGACATGAAATAAGGAATACTCTTAGGGAAACACATAATAATAACAACAACAACAACAACAACAAAGAAACTATAAAGAAAAGATCATTAAAAATTTGAGAAGTTTGAATTTTAGACATGACTTCTCACAATTGAAAGGGATAATTTGGAAGTATGAAAAGAGGAGAAGCACCTCACACTTTATAATAGTAGTGCATTTTGTTGTGTTTGCATCAATTTTTCTTAACTTCGATCCCATTGTATATTTTATAACCCACTTTATTCAAATAACAAATATGCAAAAACTATTCCATGTTTTCATCCATTGCCAAATGTCTCCGTCTCCATTACTTCAAAAACTATTCTTGAAGTAATATCGAGAGAAGGAAAAATCTCCGACTACAGACTCAATTGTGTGGAGGCGAGCGATTGTGGCTTAGTGACCACAAAATTTGGGACGTGCAAGGAAAGCAACAGTGTGGGAATGGTCGGCTGAAAAGTCAAAAGCCGGTCAATGCACGGCACAAGCACAAGGGGCCAATTAATGCCCCGCGACGAATCTAAACTGCAATCAACGTCGAACAGGCTCGGCCCAATCCGACGCAGCAAGCTCAGAGTGAACCCAGCCCAGTGTTTCTCCCATGATTATTGTTTTTTACTTATGAATCCCAACGTTTCTAATTTTGAATTCTTTTTTAGATGTAACATGACATATGCCGTTCCATTTGTCCTGGTACATTTTAGGCGCATTGCCCATGTAAATATTTCATACCGTCTTGAAAATGTAACAAATCAATGCCATGCCACCCTCATCTTGCAATTTAGTTGCTAGTGAGTTTATTGGTGGTGGAGAGTTCTCCAACTCCTAGAAGGTCAAAGTCAAAGTCTTCTTAAAGCGACAGGTCTTGTGGGGTTAATGGGGCGTGGGAAATTCCTAGTGCCATAGAATTTCCACGGAAAAGCCTTCATGAAACTTCCCTCTACGCACGATGTCTTCTCCTTGGACAACACCCGCACGTCACGGCACTAACAACTCTACTTGACTACTGACGAATTTGACTTTAGAAAATAAGAAGATGACAGCAACGTTACTCCTTTAAATGAGAGTAACGGTGTGGCCTTCATGATAGCTTTCACCCTTTAAATTTAAATAAATAAATATATAAATCAGATGAAAAAAAAAAGAAATAGAAAATTAAAATACCAAGTTATAAGGTTTAGGATTAAATTTGCATTAGTTTAAAATGTTTGAATTAAATTAACACAAATAGGTTTATAACTATTTTGACACTTTTTCCTCAGTAATCCTAATTGTTAAGCTGGTGTAGTCGATGCACCGTACAAAGTATTTGCTCAAGTACAAATCCAAAATGGTGTGGTTATTTATGTAGGCCAACTCATAATTATAGTCATCGCAACCTTTCGAGTTGCCTTTCAATTGAAACAAGCAGCATATGTTGACTTTGCTGCAAGAGGTGGTGCATTAATTATTTTCGATGATGACGCTAAAAGATCAATGAAGAAGAAGAAGAACAAGGAGTTGATCTTTATGCATTGGTTATGCAATCTCAGGAAGCACGAATCAATCGAGCAAGTCTTGAGTGTTGAGTGTTGAGATGTAGAAGAAAGAAAGATGAGAGGAATAATTTTAGTTGCTTTGTCTCTCAAAATAATAACGGGAGGAGGAAAAATCTCCAACAACAGAGTAATTGTGTGGAAGTGAATGATTTGGGGTGTTGCGACCACAAAATGAGACGTATTTGATAAGCAAAAGTTTGGTAATGGCCGGCTGAAAAGTCAAGGCCGGTCGACGTACCAGACGAGCACCCAAGGGAGACTCCATACACAGCACGAATCTGAAGTTCAATCGACTTTGCCCCAGCCCGGGCCACCAGGCACAGCCGCGCAGCAAGCGCAGACCAAAACTCGGCGCAGCCCGGCTTAATGGCTAAGGATTGGGGTGAGGGGTGTAGACTAGAAGATCAGAGTTCAACTCTTGAGACAAGATCGAAATGTTTATATGAGTTCATTTCCTAATTATTAGAAATTCGCTCCGACTGGTTTGAAAATATTTTACTTTTTCATCATGTAGACATTAAAAAATCTTAGTAAAATAATAATTTTCCCATGTTTATTCTATCAACAACAAAACCTCAACTTTTCGAATTTTAAAATTGCATTTTAGATGTGACGTGATGTATCCCTACTCTCATGTACTAGTATAATGTCATGTACGTTGCACACTTGGAGATCAAACCTTTACTCGAAGACGTGCATAAATCAAATGTGATATAAGTATAATTTGAGGATTCTTTGTTCATCTTTAGTGTTATTAAATAAATGATGTATATCGATAATAAAAAAATTTCCTATTGTTAGTGGCATACCTCCATAATTGTAACATTTTTACTTAACGGTCTTATCGATAAGTAATTATGTTCCTATGTCGTAATTTTTCTTAACCAACCATAAAATAAACAATGGAGAAAAAATAAAGTTGTCAATCTTATAGTCATTAGTTTTCCTTAAATATTCGTAATTTAGTATCTCTTCAAAATAATCCACGGTTGATTTTTTTTTGTTTTTCCTTTTGATCCAACAGTCCCGCTTACATACAAGATTGATTCCTAAGTTGTTGGACTACGCCATAGAATTTCCCATTAATTGTTGAACCGATTTAATTCTAATAAAATTCAAGATTTCTCCCTGGGAATAAAATGAAACAAATTTTAACGATAGAGCTGGGAAAAGATTAATGGAGAAAATCGAACAAAATTTAACTTTTGTCGGTACATGCTAACGGCCGCTGGTGGATCTTCTTGATGGCTAAACAGTTGTTAGATTGCAAAAACTCTTAAATGTATTCGTCCATCGCCAATTGTCTCCTTCTCCATTTGCGTATTAACAGTATCACCACACGTGGGGCTCCTCAGACGAATTTAATTAAGCTTATTGCACCTGTACTCTTCGGTAAACATACGAAATGATAAGGCTGAATGTTACCATTTAGCGAAATTGATTGATTTCATAATGAGAAGATTGAAGTATGCGACCGATGGCAATTTCAAGTGACAAGCTGCGAGATGGAACACGATCCAAAATAACTAACTAATCTGAAAAGAGGAACTTCCATCATTCTCGGGTGCACATTTACCGCTAAATAACCTTAGCAACCTAGTAAAAAGAAATGAGAATTTTATTGATCTCTTCTATTGAGGGAGAGGTCGTCTTTTGATGTCACTTAGTATTCCGTACTTTGATTTTTAACTAATTCTCAGTAAAATAAAAAGTCGATAAAATCTCCACTATCTATGCAAAGACTTTGAAACACAAACTCACACCCGATATGTCACACTGAAAGTCGTCCCTAGTTTTTGAAATGGAGAAAGTCGAAATTATAATTAGTAAAAACTTTAATATGAAAATACCAAAGACGACATAGTCGTAATTGAGATTTATAAGCATATTCATAAACATATACAATTCGACCATGGCCATGAAGTGAGATGCACAAAGGAACATCGTCAATGCGATCAACTTATACTTGTGGAACACTAATACTATATACTCAAGAGAATCTTCATAAGTCATTGTGCTAGTTGATGAAGTAGACATAGGGTGTGTTTGGGAAGACTTTTGGAGAAAGTCCTTGAGAAAATATAAAGGCCTTTAAGCTAAAAGGGTTTTTGGAAATGCAAATTGTGTTTAGTAAATCGTATTTGTGAAAGTCCATTGTAAAGTATATTTGAACAAAATAGCGTTTGGACAAATTAACTTTGCAAAAGACTTATTATTAAAAAAAAAAAAAAAAGGAAAAAATGAGAATTGGTTGGTTACCACCGGCGAGGGGCAGGCGGTCCGGCAAAGGGGCGGGCGGCCGGCGAGGGTTGCCGCGACCAGATCAAGTGGCCCCAGCGATGCGGGTCGCGGCAACCTCGCCGGAACGTCGTGCGACCCACCGCGCTGCGACCTCCTTGCGAGAGGTGGTTGGGGCCGCTCGATGTCGCGGTGACCCCGTCGCAACCGGATCGTCGCCACCGGCATCGCGCGATCTCGATCGTACGATCTGGGTTGCCGGAGGTCGCGCAGCCCGGATCTACGTGCAATTTGTGTCGCTGGAGGTCGCGCGGCCCGGATCTAGGTCGCGGCGACCTCTAGTGACCCGGATCTGCCGGGGGTCGTAGTGTCGCCGGGGTTGCAACGGTCTGCGACCCAGATCTGGGTGGTTGCCGGGAGTTGTAGCGGTCGTAGCAGCGCGACTCATAGGGGTCACCGAGGTCACGCGATTGGCCGCCGATGATCGCCGTGACGCACGGAGCCTCTTGCCGACCTCTGTCCAGCTCGTCGTCAGCCATGGGCAGCTCTGCGCAACTTCGTCGGCCATCCTCAACGAAGAAGAAGATGAATAGTAACGAGGACAAAACCGGAAAAACGAAATGTTAGTAAGGACATTTGTGGAAGAAATTTTTTTAACTTACTCTCCCTCAGCCTTCCGAGAAGGCCGAATGCCCAAGGCAGCCCCCAACCTGCCTTGGGCTTTCAGCCTTGGGAAGGCTTGCCTTTGGCAAAGGCAAGTAAAAAAAAAATTGCCAAACACTGAATATTTGGCCCAAAGGCCTTTAGGGGGCAAAAGATCCTTGGCAAAGTAGTTGCCAAACGCAGCCATAGTATTATTGCCTTGGTCAGTCCAAGTTCCCTCCTCCCTTGTTGACATTTGGACCTATGGTGGATAGAAGAGTGGCTTGGGAGATATTTGTAGATCATGTACATCTCCTTCCAACATTTCCAAGACTTTGTGCATCGAAGAGCACTCACTTGGAATCCATTGTATACACCATAAAGCAACTATTATCATCTTTTTTACTATTCTCCTATCCTCCTCGCTAATATATTCCACTGAAATATTGAATCCTTTACTAAGTTGGTCATGAACCCATAAAGGAAAGTAAGTGTGACTTGACACCCTGTAACCTTGTCCTCATTCTTCCTTCTAGCGGCCATTTCCATCAACAATTTGCCGAAACTATAGACATTGGCTTTGTAAGAGACACCCCCAAGATTCTTGTAGACCAACTCTGGAGCCATATATCCCAAGTTTCCTCTTGTAGCAATTAGAGACACGATATTGTACTCCATGGGATACAATCTCGCGAGCCCAAAATCGAAAACTTTTGGGGTGAAATCCTTGTCAAGAAGAATGTTGTGAGGTTTAAAATCAAAGTGTAAAATTTTCATGTCACACCCTCGATGAAGATACTCAATCCCTCTAGCTATTCCCAAAGCAATCTTGTACAATTTCTTGCAATCAAGAGACATCCCTTGTCCTCGTGAAAAATGTGCTTATCTAAAGACCCATTGTGCGTGAAATCATAGACAAGAGCTTGTTTTGAGCCATCGAAGCAAAAACCAATGAGTTCAACCACGTTAACATGATGGATTCTTCCAATTGTAGCCACTTCACTTATGAAGTCTTGCCTGTCTGATTCCCCCTTCTTTAGAATCTTCATTGCCACCTCACAGTCACTCCAGAGTCTTTCTTTGAACACAGAACCATACCCTCCCTCACCTAGTTTATCCTTAAGACCACCTGTGATTTCTGTGATTTCCGAGTAAGAGTATCTTATCAGCAAGAAGTTATTGTTAGATTTGCAAAAATTCTTCAACATTCTGATTCATTGCTAAGTGTCTTCTCCTCCATATGTATAGGAGCAAGATTATCACCCATGGGGCTCCCAAGACGAATGTCAAAACCACGAATGGCGCTGTACATTGGGATAAATCAATTTCACAATGAGAAGATTGTAGCAATGTTATCGATGCCATGTTGCCAGGGGATTTGAATTACCCAGACGATAAACAAGCGGTAACCTGCAAGAGATGAAGAGGTTGAATACATGACAAATAGAGGCTGAAGGAATTTAAGGGACACTTATTTGGATCATCATCAAGCAATTAGTATATCGGTTCAACCCACTAAGAATTGTTGGCGGAATTTGAATTAAATAATTAATTATCTATTATTATTATTATAGGTGCAAAATACCACAACAGCATTTACCTAACTTCTTTATCTTAATGGGCATTTTCAAATCACATGGGCTCTGCAAAGATATGCAGGTGAGCGAGCTCAATTTTTCACAGATTTTGAACATATATATCTCGAAATTCTTCTTCTTTTTTTGTTTTTTAAGAAACAGAACAAACTCAAAGGCCCTTACTTTTCTTGTCTGCACAGTGAATTTTGTACGTGTCGCTGATGTTGCACCAATTACAATTCCGTGCACAGGCAATTGGAAGCCATGAAAGCTCAAACCCATAAACCATAAGTTCATGAATCTGCGCATAAGAGCGAACATTGTTGCCGTCAAACCACCAAGGTATCATTGCCATATGCTCTATAGTGCATGTAGCTTCCACGTACGAGACATTCACATCGACCATGGCGTACACTCGCCTTCTCGTACTAGAGGAATCCGAAAACTTGACTTCACTGAGGCACGACGAAGAGTCAATGTAAAACAGAGAATTGACGGCCTCCATGCAGTCCACGATTGCCAGAGTCTTGGATAACGTTGGACCCTTTTTCATATTTCCCACATCTATACCGATGGGGTAGAAGCTGAAGTCACTGCATGACAAAGAGCGGTGAGGAAGAGGCGAGCAGTTGCCCTTTTGCAGCCCAACATTGGCGAGCCTAATCGTGAAGTTGATGTAGTTGATGTACTGTACTTAGTACTCCCTCGAGTACAAATCCAGAATGGTGTGGTTATTTCTGCAGGTCAGCTCATAGTTTTGGTCCCCGCAACCCTTTTCGCCCTTCAATTGAAACGTGGTCCTTATGTCGACCTCGCCGCAAAAGGTAGTGCACTCATTTTTCTGATTGGCGATGCTAAAATAGCAATGGAGGAGGAGGTGGAGGAGCTGATCTTTATGCATTGGTTATGCAATGGCTGAGAGCACGAATCGATCAAGCAGGTCTTCGCGTTTAGTGTGACATGTAGAAGGAAGAAAGTTAGGGATGAGAGGAACACTCGAGACGTGCGAGACCCGCAAAAGCGCGGGAATGGTGGACTGAAACGTCGAAGCTGGTTGAAGAGTACGGGACAAGCGACCGAGGGAGACTTCATGCACCACGACGAATTTGAAGTTCAATCGACCTTGGCTCCACCTAGCCACCCGACGCGGCCGTGTGCAGCGAGCTTGGAGTGAACAATGGCACTGCCCGACCCAATGGCTAGGGGTTAAAATGAGGAGCATAGATTAAAAGATTAGAATTCGACTTTCGAGACTGGCGAAAAGTCCATGAGAGTTCATTTTTCAATTATTGGAAATTCGATCCGATTGGCTTGAAAATGTTTTGTTTTTCCATCATATAGATGTTAAAAAATCTTAATAAAAGGATAATTTTCACATGTTTATTCTATCTATAATAAACCTTAGATTTTCTAATTTTAAAATTGTATTTTTGAATGCGACACGATGTATGCATTTTCTTATATAGCGGTGTATTGTCATAAATGTTGCATGCATTGAGATCAAACATTTTTCTCGAAGATGTGCACAAAAGAAATGTGATTCAAGAATGATTTGAGAATTCTTTGTTCATTGTTATCAAAAGGATATATATTGATGAATCTTTTTTTTTCTTATTCTTAGTGACATACCCATGGCAAGGTGCATTATATATTATATATCTAGTACAAAATTAAGATTAATTTCTTATATACCCCCTGTCGTATGCATGAAGCAAGGATGATTTATAGATAATCTCAAGTTCAGAAAGGAAAGGAAAAGAAAGCGGAAAGGAAAGCAAAGCAAACTCATGTAATAATCACTGCTCGACTCAAGGAGTAAACCTTGAGACCACCAGACTTTAGTTTTTTCTCGGTGCTTTCAAATTGAACGAAAATCTAGTTTTTCTCGGTGCTTTCAAATTGAACGAAAATCTAGACATACTAATCATGTTCAAGTCGGCTGCTTACATGAGGACCATGCTACTTTCAAAATCACAGACTTCTCTAATCAATCTATTAGAGAAAAACAGCCAATGTACAGCTAAGGATAAAATGTATGAAATTTTTATAACCAGAATAGTCCATCGCCCTTCCGGTACTTCTTCCCCTTAACAGCTTAATTTTTTCAAATAACACATTCGAAAGTAAAGCTAGTGAGCTTTGGCTGGATCTTGCTATCAAGAGCTAATTAAAGATGCACAGATCTATTATCTTTAAATAAATATAGTATATTATTACATTCTTAGTAACCAATATGTCCAGCTTTTGTAAATTTAGAAAAAAGTAAATGATAAAAATGGTGGTTGATAATGGTTGATAATTTATACGTTTCCATGGGTGTTGTCGATACTCAGCATTAATTGATGGGTATAAAACAAAGCATACATCCTGTTGTTGCTTTTTTTCATATCTGTTAGTCCTCAAATCTTTAATACCGGAAACTAATGAAGAAAAACCTTCCAAAATAATTATAGCCCATGAGGAAAAGGACAAAGGACAAGAAAAAGCCCGGTGCATGCTCCAATCTCTAGCTAAACCGCCCAAACCGTTCCCAAAGCTACCCGCCCGGTTCCGGTTCCAATCCGGTTCCATTTATGGAACCACAGTTTTCGGTCCGGATCGGACTTCGAATATTTTATAACTTTAAATTACTTCTTTAAAAACGTACTTACTTTTAATATTTGGGACAAATGCTGCTGTGCCACCAAAAGAAATTCGACCAAGAAACCGAAAGATGGTCTTTTCGTTTGTCTATTTACAGAGACCAACTCGACGTTGGACAGCCGCTCACTCCCAATCCCACCCCCACTCCCTCTCCCTCTCCCTCTCCCTCTCCCTCTCTCTGCCCCCGAGTCCCACATAGAACAGAGTGAGAAGCTTGAAGCTTGCGGAAATGATGCTTGCTCAAGTAGTGTAAAATTTGTCCTCCTTGGTTTTTTTTTTTTTTTTTTTTTTTTTGCACAAATAGTGGTCGGGAACTGGGTTTTGAGGCAGAGGATAGTCTTGCTTAAGGGGTCGGCTGGGAACCGGGTTTGGGGAACAACGGCGTTTGGTAACACTACCAATTGGGAATTGGTAGGATTCTCAGATTTTCTCTTTGGCCGGTCCCGCCCTGTCCAGCGGACGTCTCCTCCGCCAGCGACACTCAACATGTGCTCTCCAAACAGCACTATGCCTGCTCCAAGTTGTGCTCCAAGTTGTGCTCCAAGTTGCTACCTATAATTAAAGCATACAACTAGATAGACAAAACTAGATAGACAAAACGTTCTTGCATATCATTAAAGAAGAAGAAGACAGCAATATCTTTAATTAGCAATGTCCCACTCAGGTCCCATTATCTCACCCAGTAGGCGAGTGATACTTCAGGCAAAGGAGTGAAATGTTTCTATATATGCTAAAGCTGTACCATGTAAAAAATCAGAGCTCATACCTTAATAGGTGTGTCGATGTCTAGGCATGGTCTCAAAATATGCTTCCCATCGTATATTCTAAAATCCTGAAAACAGGCACCACCACCACCATTTAGTGTTCAGTGAAAATCAACGATTCACCAAGGCACTCCAATAATCATATCAGTAAAAATAACCTCCATAACAGTATCAAGTTTTGATTTAATCAAGTAGCTTGATAACCTACCCATTGAATGAAACAAGGGAAGATTAGTCACTCCTCATTGCGGGAAGCAATATCTTCAGCTTCCAGTCAACTGTATCGCTCTCCCTTTGACCGGAAGGCCCGTGACTTGCTGGTCTTCCAAGAGCAGAAGCCCCATCCCAGACCGTTCCTCAAATGCTTCGCCTAACATGATTATTGATCTGGTCTTGCCTGCGTCCAACATTACCTTTGGCCTTAGGTAGTTTACTAGCCCGAAGGTGCAGCCCGGCCAACAATGGACGGGGTGCCCGTGTTTTCCTGTCAAATACCCTCACACAAACAAATCCTGCAAAAAATTGCAACTTCCTTGTAAGCCCAGTCGGTAATTGCCCTTTTAGCATGCACATGATTGCATGGAAGATGCTAATAGAACAAGATGTCTATATATGTCTATACCTACGAAGTAGTAAGCACTATTTGCCTTGGTCTAGAAAGTCCAACCGGGAGTAGAGGAACTTTGTTCTCTAGTCAATATGTCATGAGAGCTCGTGTCATTCTTCACATATCCATTTTTAAAGAAGTATTTAATGCACCGAGGATGAGGATGAGGATGGTTGACGTTCCAGAGTTGCCAGAGTTGATTGCGCATCTTCTAAACTTCTTCCACTCATGATAGATGTCATCACTATGTCAGCCATCCTACTCGGAATTATCATGACTCCGTATTCTATCATGTCTCAATCTTCTTGTATGTCCTTTATTGATGGCCTAACAAACATTAAGTAGATACGAAACCTATATAGACCTAGATTCTCTGGAAGAGACATTTGGATATGAAGGACTTGGAAAGATTTTGAGGGACTGAATGCTTCGCGAGTCCTTCACAAGGCAAGCCGCTAATCTCAAATGGGCCAGCTGATCCGGTAGATGACTCCATTTCATAGGTACAGTCTGTTTGTATTTTTACCTGTGATTTCTACAATCAGCACTTCTGCTTTAACAGCTCTATAAAAGGTTTTACAATTTCCCCGATATCCTCTCAATTCTCCTACTTAGTGTCACTTAGCAAATGATGGGAAAAGTATTGTCATCAGTTAAAGGTCATTAAATCTATCTCTTGGCGCTTTGCAGTTTAGCAAGTCATAGTCCTTATCCATATTGATGGCATTACCAAGGTCAGCATGCAATGAGGGGAGCCAGCAGAGGTTACAAGCTTGCTCTGACGTGAATAGTATAGTGTTCTTTCTGTCTCTCTCTCTCTCTCTCAAGAGGCATTGGGGAAATAGATTAGTTGGCTGTGATCAGGATAAACTTAATCAGCTTCTCTCAATTTGGTAGTAGGTGGACTGGACTAGATTGCGGATTGGTTTTGGTTTTGAGGGGCACGGAGCCTAAATATAGTAACATACCTTGCACAAGATGCATACGGGCAACAAATAAGTCTACACGCCCCTGGAAGACTCTCCCTTCATCATCCCACCAGCTTGTCTTTTCTTCATCTGTTCCATCAATACATTCACTGGAAAGAAGCTCGCACATTCGGCTGGTTTCTTCATCAAAGTCAACTTTTGGCCGTGGGCTTGGCTTCTTCATTGGAGCAAATGAATTGTTGACGGGCACTAGCTTCTTCATTGGACCAAATGAATTATCGACAGACACAATGCTTTCGTCCCCCTTATAGAGAACAAGAGAACAAGTGCATCGTGTGCATTTTGACTTACATCAGTTTCTCTATTAATATCTAGGTGCTCCGATTGTTTGATCACATCTAGAGATGCCATCTGTCTCCACAATAACTTTGTTTGAGTCCCTGCCAGAAAAGAAGAAATTGATTAATTTATACATTAGGGTCTCTCAACAAGGTTGGACCAGAAAAACCGAAAGGCTTGGTCACTTTTTGCTTAGGTACCTGATAATCCATCGAAAGGACTTTGGTTATTATTGTGCATGATAGGTAGTCCATGCAACTACAATGCATCGGCCAAAGTAACAAGAGAGAGAGAGAGAGAGTTCGGGCTATTCTTCAATGCCTTCGATGTCAAAGTTCAAGGCCTTCCTGTAGGACTTTTTGGGCAGTTGGTAAACTTTTAGATCCACCAAAGAGTCCTCAGCCCCTTCTTTGGATAAAGCTGGTGGTATCTCAACTCCTTTATCTCCTCACACATTTTCTCTTAACTGGGAGCTTCCCCCATCAAAATGCTTTGAAGTTGTAGACTTGGAAGTCCTTTTCAAGTTTCCCTCTTTCACCACCTTCAGCCCCCGTTTTTTGTTCAAGCTCCTAATATGGAGGTCTCCCTCTTGAGGGTTGTGATTCTCCATCAATGTGGAAACAGCTGAAGATGGCGACCCCATCATAGGCATGGATCTGGGTGAGTCGGGTCCGGGTCTTGCTGCCGTGGAGGAGTCGCAACACGGTTCGCTCCGCCTGCAGATAGCTCAAGCTTATTCTCTTCATGGTATGATAGGACAAGGGACTCGAAGACGCCAATCCACATGAGCTCCATCAAGGAATTAAGTGTAAGATTCCAGCACCGCTTACATTTATAATATCTCATTTGATTATTTAGTGAAATCCAACACATATATCATCCACAACCAATAGAGATCGTCAGTTGGGAGTCGGGAGAGAGAATAGACGTGAAGTCCAACTATTATGATTTATATATGCTGTGTTTTCTAGCCCTAATATTATCAAATTCTGATGATATTCATATTTTGTTTTTCACAATCACATCCACAATTTACAGCCAAAAGACAAAGTGGATCTGATTAGATAAAACCCGCATCCCTCATCCCTCCGCCCGCGCTTGACCCGATGCTTTGATATGAGAATTGAGCATCGCCACTAAACTTTTTCACTGATTTCTTTAGAAAATCTGAATGAAAATTGTCAGCTTGGGATTTGCTCCTCTTCCATTATAAAGAAAGAAATATTATTTCCAAGAAAATTTACTCCTAAAATAAAATAATAAGTATGAAAGTATCATCACCTAAAAGATATTCCTAATGTTATTTATCAACCTTTTCAAAATAAAAAGAAACATCGAAAAAAATGTTGTTCTTAAATAATTTCCCGCTAGATTTGAAATGACAAAAAAAGGAAGCGGAGGAGGAGAAATTGTTGGGCGTTCACTCTGTTTGTTTGTTTGTGTAGTGATACGTGACCCAAACATTTTCTCGGACTTAAAAAAAAAAAATGAATTATTTAATAATTCCTTAAGACGAGATTTTTGTGCCTTCTCTCCTTCGTAAGCCGCCACTGGTGGGTGGGTCCACGATGGTGAATCGGCATGTCTGCTCCCGCTCGGCCCCTTTCTCCTCCTTGCCTCTCTTTCATTTTCATGATAATGATTTTTAAGTGACCTCAGGATCACTTGCCTCTCTATAATGATTTTTAAGTGACCTCTGGATTACTTTCTTGGACACACTTTCCGATAAAATAGATTAGTTAAAATAGAATAAGAAAATACTAATTTTTTTAAAACCAAAATTAAAATTAAAAATAAAACAGTGATTTTTAGGGAATTAGCCATCCAGAATTAACAAATTGTTATTAAAAAAAACTACGAACAAGAAGGTCTGCCCAAATTGTTACCAAGAAACTACAAAGGATAAGCCTTGCAACAACTGAATGCTTGAATGTTTGGAAGGAAGGAGATCGTGGACAACTCAATTCCTTGATTTCTGAAAAAAAAAAATCAAAAAATTTATATGATGCAGGGAAAAATCTATGTAATCTTACTCATTGTCTTGTTCCTTTGTTCCTAAGACAACACCGATGCATTCATGCGCATGAAGGAGCAAAGAGGAGCACATGTCGGAGACAATAGAAAGACATTTTTTTCTTGATAGCTAAGGATTTTTTTAGCCAAGAGAGTTTCTTCAACCCCAAGGAGGAGAAGATAGAATGAGGACGGCTTTGAACCTCACTCTGCAATTCAAATTTATTTTATATATATATATATATATATATATATATATATATATATATATATATATATATAACAGATTCTTTTTTGTTCTAAATCCATTTTTAATTTTCTTTTTCTTCATTTTTTAAAAATAAAAATAAAAATAATTAAACTTTCCAATTTTTTTAGGTTTTTAATAATAAAAAAATTCAAAATTCTATTCAAAAAGAAATTAAGAAACTAAAAATATTATTAAAATGAGTGCAAAAAATATGCATTGAAAATATATTTTAAGAAAATATTTTCCAAAAACAAAAAAAAAAACAAAAACAAACTCTTTTTCTCATTAAATTATTTTTTTCAAAATCAATTTTTTCATCTCTTTATTTTGTAAATATCAATTTTTTTCTTTTTTTTCCTTACTAGCCTCGTTACCAACCGGCCTCTCGGCAGTCGCAGTTCCTTGCTTGTAGCTCATACGGAGAGAGATAATTTCGATTTTTACTTTTGTACGGGAGAAAGAGAGAGAGAGAACACAGTCTAATCTTGGACAGTCGATCTTGGTCGGTAAGGCCAGTCGGGCGTTGCTTACTGGTACGGAGAGATACTTCTGGGAGAGAGAGAGAGAGGGGGGGGACAAAGTGTACAAGAAAGCTTTTTGGCCATGTCGCCTAGCTAGCTTTGATGGTCATAATAGTAATTAGGTATAATTAGGTACTAGCGAGACTTGATGATCATAGTAATTAGGTATAATTAGGTAGTAGAGGCATAGAGGCAGAGGAGAACTCGCTTGGGCACGGGCACTCGTCCCCTTCTTAAATTTACCCAAAAAAATTAATTTAAACATTTACCTTTGGTCCAATTCATCAAATAAAAAAAAAATAATTAGGAATAATTAATTATGGAGAGAAGTATAATGGCCTACTTACAACACTAATACTAATTTAATCAAAATGAGAAATAGTTAGTATGCTAGACATTACTCTTATTACTCTTATTTGCTTATGAAAGAAAACATAATGATTTCTGAAAAACTATGTAGTTTAGTCTCTTCTTTTTCCCTAAATAATTTTTTTACTTTTGAGTTTCATTCAAAGGAAATCCCAAAGAACACTGGGTGGGCATGGGCATGTTTAGTCTCCTTAAATTTACACAAAAAAAATATTATTAATCAAAATAAATTCTTCAAATAAAAACATAAACTAATTAATTAGGAGAGAAGTATAATGGCATACTTAGATTAATCAATTACAACACTAGATTAATCAAAATAATCAACCCTAGATCTCTACCTTCCCTTAACCAACTCCAAGCAAACTCCAACCAATACCAAGCCCCGTATAGCTAAACCAACCCCAACCGAAGTAGGAAAAATAAGTGGATGACTTAAAAAAAAAAAAACTGCATGAAAACCTATTGCTCTATTTAGTCTAGTCTCAGTTTGTTTTTCCCTCTTGTTTAATCAAAATAAGTCTATTAGAAAAACTTGAGTTTAAACATTCGGCAAGGCACGGGCATGGGAATGGGCATGCCATGCCATGCCATGTTTAGTCCCCTTGTTAAATTTACCCAAAAAATTAATTCTTTAGTCCCAGGTTTACTTTTGGTTTACTCTTGGTTTACTTTTGGTTTACTTTTTTCCACTTATTAATCAAAATAAATTCATCAAATAATAAAATAAAATAATTCATTAGGAGAAAAGTAATATATTCATCAAATAAAAAAATAACTAATTGAGAGAAGTAATCAAAATAAAGAGAAAGTAAAAGGCATTACTCTTCTTTACTTACAAGAACTATTCTTGAAAGAAAACAAAACAATTTCATAATCCCAATGCTCTACACTTAAGTAACTACTTACGCAAGCCCCACATAGCTGCGCTAATAGAAAAAATTAAAAAAAGTAAATGATACATCATAAGTTGTTAATTCATCATAAGTTCCTCAAAATAGAAAGAAAAAAAGTTAATGCAAAGAAGATAATGATGATCCTTGAAACACCTGTGGTCTATTTAATTTAGTTTACTTAGAAGATTGCATTGGTAGAACATTTGGCACGGGCATAGCCTCTCCTTAAATTTATCCCAAAAAAATAATTTTACTTTTGATCTACTTATTAATCAAAATAAATTCATCAAATAAAAAATAAATTAATTAATTAGGAAGAGAACAACACTAGATTAATCAAAATAATCAAGAAACTATGAAACAAAACAAAATATATAATTATGAGATTTCCATAATCCCTACCTCACCAACTCCAAGCAAGCCCGCATAGCTAACCAACCATAGCTAGCTAACCAACCGAATTCAGGATAAGTTCCTAAGAAAAAAAAAGTTAATGATCTTGAATAAGCTTGAAACAAGATGAAAAACTTATTTAAGATGAAATGGTCTAGTTTTGTTTTTCCCTCTTCTTTAATAAAAATAAATCTATTGTTTACTAAAGTTGAATCTGTTTACTTAGTTTACTTAGAAAAGCTTGAAAAACTTGAGTTTAAGTCCACTTATTAATCAAAATAAATGCTTCAAATAAAAAAAAAAAAAAATTAATTAGAAGAGAATAAAATAAATTCATCAAATAAAAAAAATAACTAATAACTAATTAGGGAGAGAAGTAATCAAAATAAAGAGAAAGTACTTTACCAAAAAATAAAATAAAGAGAAAGTATGAAGGCTAGGCATTACTCTTCTTTACTAACAAAAAAAAAACTTAGTTCAAAAGAAAACAAAATAATTATGGGAAAATCCCAATACTCCAATGCTCTACACTTAAGGCCCTGTTTGTTAATGTTCTTTATTTCTGTTTATAAATAAAATTTATGTTTTTTTTGTTCTAGGGAACAAAAATTTGTTTGCGTTTTTGTTCCAAATCTATTTTTTGTTTCCGAGGAACACATTTGAAATAGAAACAAAAAACAAGAAAAACGTGTTTCTTGTTTTCTTGAACAGAATTTAAGAACAAATTTTCTCTCTCCTCTCTTTTTCTTCTCTTTTTTTTCTTCTTTTCTTTTTCTTTTTTCTTTGGCCGGTCACCAGCCTCGGCCATGGCCTGGGCGACCAGCTGTCGAGGGTTGGCGACCTTGTTCTTAGCGTCGCCGGCCCCCGGCGAGAAAGGCTAGACGAGCTCGGGCTCGTCGGATCTAAGCGAGGCCGCTGGCCCTCGTTGGCCGGTTGTCAACCATGGCCGAGGCCAACGACCGGCCAAAAGAAAAAAAAAGAAAAAAAAAGAAAACTATTAAAAAATTAAAATAAACAAAAAATAAACACAAATTTACCAAACGTGTTTGTTCATTTTTTATTCCGGAACAAGTTTACTAAATGCATTTTTTGTTCAAAAATTGTTAGGAATGAAACACTTTTTTTTTCTATTTCTGTTCCTTGGAACAATTTTTAAACAGAAATGTTACCAAACGTGCCATAAGTAACTAAGTCAAGCAAGCCCCTAAATGTCCGCTCGTGTGATTCATCATAAGTTCCTCAAAATAAAAAATAAAAAAGTTAAAGACACATAAATAAGAAGATAATGATGATCGAGGATGAGGATGAAAAACCCATGGTGTATTTAGTTTAGTCTCATCTCTCGTCTCTTGTTTAATCAAAACAAAAATCAAAATAAATCTTACTTAGAAAAAGTTTGAGTTTTATTCAAATGACATCATGGGCATGTTTAGTCTCCTTAAATTTACCCCAAAAAATTAATTAGAGAGAAAATTCATCAAATAAAAAATAAAATAACTAATAGACTATGCCCAGGCATTACTCTTCTTTACTAAGAAAAACTTAGTAAGAAAAACTATGGATATAGTTGAATCAAAATGAATCCTGAAAGAAAACAAAATAATTATGGGATAATTCAATGCTCCAAACTTAACTTGACCAAGCAAGTCCACAAACATAATTCATCATAAGCTCCTCAAAACAAAAATTAAAAATTTAATGATACAGAAATTTTGAATAATCCAAAGAAGATAATGATGATCCTTGATGAAAAATCTATTTAGTTTAGTCTCTTAGTTTAGTTTAATACGTTGTTTAATTAAAATAAATAAACGAACTTGAGTTTTATCCAAAGAAATGCCAACACTCTGGGCATGGCTCTACTTAGAACATCTAGGCATGTTTAGTCTCCTTAAATTTACCCAAAAAAATTAATTCAAAATATTAATTAAAATAAATTCATCCAAAAAAAAATAATTAATTAGGGAGAGAAATATAGAGAAATTATCTAAAATAAAACAAAAGATTTCGCCGTACTTGACCAACTCCAACCCCCAAGTGGGAGAAATAAGTGGATTAAGTTCCTATAAAATAAAAGTTAATGATCTTTAATAATTCAAGATAATGATGATAGCTTGAAACAAAAAACCTCTGGGCTATCTATTTAAGATGCAATGGTCAGTCTCTTAGTTTAGTTTGTTTTTCCTCTTGTTTAATCAAAATAATCAAAAACTTGAGTTTAAACATTGGGCATGGGCATGGCATGTTATGTTTAGTCTCCTTGTTAAATTTACCAAAAATTCATTCAAAATAGTTTTTAACATTTTGTCCACTTATTAATCAAAATAAATTCATCAAATTAAAAAACAAAATAATTAATTAGGAGCGAAGTAATGAAAATAAAGAGAAACTATTCGTTAATCTTCTTTACTAGCAAAAACTCTGTATAATAATGAAACAAAAGAAAATAATTATGGGAAAATCCAAATGCTCCAAACTTAAGTTACTTACCTTGAGAACCCCACGCAAGCCCCACAAGCATAATTCATTATAACTTCCTCAAAATAAAAATAAAAAAGTTAATCATACATGCAAAGAAGATAATGATGATAATGAAAATATTTAGTTTAGTCTCTTAGTTTAGCTTAGTCTCTTGTTTAATCAAAATAAATTCCTTTATTTAGAAAACTTGAGTTTTATTGAAGGTAAATCTCATTTGGGCACGAGCTCTGCTTAAAACACGGGCATGGGGTGGGCATGTTTAGTCTCCTTAAATTTACCCAAAAAATTAATTCAAAATCACTTATTAATCAAAATAAATTCATCGAATAAAAAATTAAAAAAATAAAAATAATTGATTAGGGAGAGAAGTATAATGGCGAAAATAAAGAGAGAGTATCAATTGAAACAAAACATTCCGTACCTTGACCAACTCCTTAACCAACTCCAAGCATGCCCCAAGCGACCAAGCGACCAAAAATAAGTTGATTAAGTTCCAAAAAAAATAATTAATTAATGATCTTCAAACATCTAAAATAGATGAAATGGGTTTGTTTTTCCCTTTTGTTTACTTAGCACGGCACGGGCATGGCATGTTATGTTTAGTCTCTTTGTTAAATTTACCCAAAAATTAATTCAAAATAGTTTAATTTTGTCCACTTATTAATCAAAATAAATTCATCAAATTAAAAAAAAAAAAAATAATCAGGAGAGAAGTAATCAAAGAGAAAGTATTTATTAATCTTCTTTACTAACAAAAACTCTGCATAATAATGAAACAAAAGAAAATAATTATGGGAAAAACCAAATGCCCCAAACTTAAACTTAAGTAACTTTGACCATAGCCAAGCAAGCCCCACAAGCATAATCTATCCTAAGTTCCTCAAAATAAAAATAAAAAAGTTAATCATAAATAAATAATTTTGAATAATGAAAGATGATAATTAAAAACTCCCAAACTAATTCATTTTCCGTGAAACAAATATTGAAAAATATAAAAAAACATTTTCCTGGAAGTTATTTTCCGTGAAATGAACAAAACTTAATTTTCCTTAAATATTCTTAAGTTACTATCTTTTCAAAATAATTCATGATTGAATTTTTTTTTTTCCTTTTGATCCGACTGTCCAATTATATATAAGATCAATTACATAAGTTGTTGGACTAGACCATAGAATTCCCCATTAATTAATGAAACTGGAAAGAGATTAATGGAGAAAATTTAACAAATTCTCACATTTGTAGGCACATGCTAAACATTCACAAAAATTCCGTGAGTTCTCTCCTCTTTTTTTTCTCTCTTTGGCTGAAACAAAATAATAATAATAATAATAATAATAATAATAATAATAATAATAATAATAATAATAATAATAATAATAATAATAATAATAATAATAATAATAATAATAATAATAATAATAATAATAATAATAATAATAATAATAATAATAATAATAATAATAATAATAATAATAATAATAATAATAATTGTGGTAGTTGAGTTAGAGATGAAGGAGAGAAGTCTGGATTCGTTTTCTTGTCTGTATATGCTATAAATTGGACTAAACAAGAGTTTTGATCACGAGCAAATCGACAGAGTTGCTAGCTAGCTAGCAAGGACAAAACATGGGCAATCAATTGACAGCTCATATCCTATTGGGTAAATAGCGATTGGTAAAACTACATGGTAAATGTCAAAGTTCCCTAAATGAAGAGACCGACCCCGACTTTCTGCAATGATTCGGTGAAAGGTTGCAGTCACTCTTGATGATGGACAGGAAAACATATCGAGTAAAAATATGTCATCTACTTCATTTTTTTCCCGCAGCCTAGGCGCTTCGTTCGACTATGTATTGATGGTTGCAAAGGCTCAGATGGGATTCGAGGAAGAAAAATTTTGGTCGCTATCAAGCATATCTGAAATTTTGGTCACTGTCAAGCATATCCTCTCGAATCATCTGTTTCATGAGGTTAAATGCATATTGAGCGTATCGAGTAACAAACCGAATATCCGACACGCAAACTTCCCTTTCAAAATCGAGCGCGAATCATTTCAACCCTAGTACCAGTGAGAGCTTCTTAGCTGATCTGAGAGCCTTGAAACTTCCATACTGACCATGCAGAAAAGCAAGGAATGTCTGTTGCATCCACGTTAAGAGAACAAGAGTCATTGTGATGATGCAATAGGTAGAGATATATCATCCCCAGGTAATTCGAAACCAGCATATGCGGCTCTATTCTTTTTTTCTTTTTTATTGCCATCTCAGAGAAAACTAATATCAATTCTACAAGCTACTTCGTTGGCCAAGTCTTGGTCGTTTCATAATTCATATTTATTTGCATTTTGCTGAAACAGAACCTTGAATGCGTCAAATCAGAGTATCCTAATCCACCATAGATGGAACAAGAGAAACTGCCGTCTAATGATGTCATTAGTTTAACTGCCGGACAGGGACGTTGTCCGATCACGAAGTCTCCCCAGCATCGAGTGGAGGAATATCGCATTCTTTTCGAGGATGAATGGACCGTAAGCTTGATACCCGAGAACCCAACTTTACTTAAAATCAACCCAACAATGGAATTCATTTTGGCGTACGGTTGCAACTATCACAGTGAGAGAACTGCTAAATTTTTTCTCGCCGAAATAGAGAGAGAAGGGGATGAGAAAAGCTGAGGGAAATGGGTTTCCTACTCCTTAGATCACCAAGTTACGGGTTTGAGCAGAACAAATAATCACAGACCAGGATAGATATGAGATTAGATGAGGAATGAGTTAGAGAAGTGACAAATGCTGAGCAAAACGAGTCCCTATGCAGTAAATGTGTACAGGTTTAACAAGAGCTTAAACCCAAGATACTTCTAGGTTGGTGAATCTCCGAGTAGTGGAATCAACATGTCCGTCGTGCATCTAAGGATATCGCAAGACGGACAGACTCTAGCTAGCTAGTTAGGCATCTTGTGAGATGTTTCCTAAATGGACATGCACGATGTTTTTGAGGAAATTATACGCCCCAAAGAATCTCCACGAGCAATGCTGAACTTTCTGGCATTTGTTGATTCGGTATAGTTTTTTATAAATCAGCACTTTTGGTGTATACGGAGTATTCTTAGACCAGAATGCGATTAATCTACGGTAATAAGACTAAGAATTGCTTGCTCAGACAATGTCTGTTTCTGTATGTCTTGTCTGTGGCAGCAGGCTCATAAACATCAACGTATGTTTAAATGCTGAGAAGGAAAAGACTTCCCGCTTTTTTTCCCCGAAGCTCAAAGGATATGCTCCATATATTCCTCGCACAGCATAGTATTCATAAATTATATATAATCTTCAAGAGACTTCGTCCTTTCTCAACACATCACTCAGTCCTCTCCGCATGTGAAAAAATAAAAATGCTGCAGAGGTCTACCCAGCCGGAACAGCCCATGCAGGTGGAGAGGAAGGAAACAGAAGTACTGGAGGACGTGAAGAAGAAGAGTGACCCGACAGGCTTGCCATTTTATAAGCTTTTGAAGTATGCAGACACGCTCGATTGGATTTTAATGGCTCTAGGGACCATAGGATCTGTCGTCCATGGGATGGCTCAACCAGTTGGATATTTGCTGCTCGGCAAAGCACTCGATGCTTTCGGAAGTCATATCGACAACAAAGATGGCATTGTTCATGCTCTGAAAAAGGTAGATAACTGCACTTCGCTTGAATTCCTAGCTTACTGTCAACTGGTGGCTATATTTATTCATAGCGCGCCTTGAGTACCAACTTACTAATTATGGATGATTCACACAGAGTGTCAGTGGAGCTTTTCATTCGTGTTTTTCTTCTTACCTCTTTCAGGTTGTTCCATATGTGTGGTACATGGCCATTGCAACCTTCCCTGCTGGAATCCTAGGTTGGCTTCTTTTGGTTTACTAAGATGATGGAGATGCATATGTTTTTACTCGCAGAACAGTTTTTTTTTTTTTTTTTTTTGACATGCACACTTGTTTCGCACCTAATTGCCGTTCAAAAGTCACTGTTTCCGAGGCTCCAATAGAGATTGCTTATTTTTGTGTGCCACTCCCGAACATCGCATCCAGTTTTGTGGGATCGGAAGTATCATATAATCATTTATCATATTGGACTACTACTGATAAAGTTAGCAAGAAGGACTAGATTAACTGAGAGAAAGGATGCAAATGGTAACGTTTCTGTTCTTTTCTTGTTCCGGGAACAAAAACAAAAAAGTGTTTGTCCGGGGAACAATTTTGAACAAAGAACGCGTTTGGTAACGTTTGGTCCGGGAATAAAAAATGAACGAAACACGTTTGGTAAATTTTATTCTTTTTTGTTTCTTTTAATTTTTTAAACATTTTTATTTTATTTTTCATTTTTCCTTTCTTTTTATTTTTCTTTTCGGCGGTCCCCGGCCTCGGCGGCTCGGCCGACGGGGCGGCAGCCTCGCCCAGCCACGGCGAGGCTCGCCAGCCCTCGGCGAGGCCGAGCCTCGACGGCGGTCGCCGGCCATGGCGAGCCGGCGACCGGCGAAAGAGAAAAGAAGAAAAAAAAGAAGAAAAGAAGAAGAGAAGAAGAAGAGAGAGAAGAAGCTCGCCGGAAATGTTTCTTCATTTTTATTTCTGGAACAAGAAACAACAAATTGTTGTTTCTTTTTTCTGTTCTTATTTCGTTCTAGAAACAAAAAAAAAAAGAACAGAAACGCAACCAAATGCGTTTCTGTTCCTTTTTTGTTCCGGGAACACTTTCCGTACAGAAGTATGCCGGAAACACTTTTTTGGAGTGTTTCCATGCACACCCAAAACTAATAGTATAGAAAGTACGCAGTAACAAAGCATTCGCATGGCTTCCAATTTTCTGCAGAGATTGGATGCTGGATGTACGCGAGCGAAAGACAAACAGCACGGATTAGATTAGAATTCCTGAGATCGGTCCTCAGACAGGAGATTGGAGCTTTTGATACTGAATTGTCGAGTGGAAAAGTCATTGCGGGAATAAGTACTCACATGAGCGTAATCCAGGATGCTATCGGAGAGAAGGTAGCAATCTTTCCCTCAAATTGACTGCTCTTTAGATTTCCCCACCAAAGTTTGCCGATCATGCTAACATAACTTTTTGCTAGCAGCTGGGGCATTTCCTTTCATGCTTCGCCACATTCTTTTCTGGAGTCTTGATTGCCTTCATTTGCAGTTGGGAAGTTTCACTGGTCACCTTGTTTGTAGTTCCCTTGATTCTACTGATTGGAGCCACCTACACCAAGAAAATGAATGCCATCTCAGCTGCCAAAATGATTTACCTATCCGAAGCTACTAGTGTTGTGGAACAGGTGAAAAACTTCACGTTTTATTTTTTTAGTTATAAAATATCTAAGAAAAGCGGAATCATCTGGAAATTTATGGGTTAATGTTTGACAACGTACAGACCATATCTCATATAAAAACGGTCTTTGCATTTGTCGGAGAGGATGGCGCCATCAGGTCATTCTCAGACTGCATGGACAAGCAGTCTGTCATTAGCAGAGGAGAGGCACTGATTAAGGGAGTTGGAACAGGAATGTTTCAAGCAGTGACCAACTCCTCTTGGGCACTAATCATATGGATCGGAGCAATCGTGGTCACTGCCGGAAGATCTAGTGGAGGGGACGTCATAGCAGCAGTCATGAGCATCCTCTTTGGAGCTATGTAAGAAAAGTTTACCTTTCTTGTTAGAGTTTTTGGATGAGATTGTTTTGTCTTACAGCGACTAGATAAGCAATCCAATGATGATCATCAAGCTAGTTAATCTGCACATAACATGAGAAATAACATCGTCCTACTTGGGTTCTCTGAAGTTTTGTGTGAATGCGTGTGTGATGCATTTCATTTTGAGCCTCTTAAGAAGATATCAGATGCCTTTAAGAATCTTCATATAATGAAGTGAAGAAGATATAACCTTAATTATGGACCGTGACTTCTTTTGCATTCCAGCTCAATCACTTATGCTGCCCCAGACATGCAAGTATTTAACCAAGCAAAAGCAGCAGGAAATGAAGTTTTCAAAGTGATCCGGAGACAACCAACTATTAGCAACGCTGCAGGGGGGATCGTATTGAAGGAAATCGAGGGAAACATTGACATAAGGAACATTCACTTTGCTTACCCATCCCGAGAAGATAAGGTGATTTTTCAAGGTTTTACGCTGTCAATTCCAGCAGGAAAGACGGTGGCGTTAGTTGGTAGCAGTGGGTGTGGGAAAAGCACAGTCATATCCCTAGTTGCAAGATTCTACGATCCATCAAAAGGTATAAAACCTTTATCCTCCATGCTCTTGAGCTGAAATTTGTTATCCTCTCTTTATTATTCCCAAGGTTTCATGCTTCTATTGCTTATACACTTTTTGCACAAAAAGATTTCTGATGATTGAATAATATTGCATAGGTTGCTGATGATTGGGTAATATTGCATGTTTTCAGGGGTCATTCTCATAGATAACCATAACATCAAGGATCTTGATTTGAAGTGCCTCCGCCAAAATATTGGAGCAGTTTCCCAAGAACCATCACTGTTTGCAGGCACTATCAAGGACAACCTTAAAGTAGGAAATTTGGATGCAGATGACCAACAAATAGAGAATGCAGCAATGATGGCAAATGCACATAATTTCATTTCACAGCTTCCAGATAAGTACTCGACAAAGGTAATATGCAATCTCCTAGCAACAGATGTAAATAAACGATGTCTCTTCTGAAAGTTCGCAAACTCTCATTAGACAAAAAACAAGGATCCTAAGTTAAATTTTGGCGCCATGATGATGGACTAGGTGGGGCAGAGGGGCTTCCAGCTGTCAGGGGGACAAAAAGAAAGAATTGCAATAGCCAGAGCTGTTCTCAAGAATCCTCCAATACTTCTGCTCGATGAGGCTACAAGTGCTCTTGATTCGCAATCTGAGAAGCTGGTTCAAGAGGCATTGGAGAAGGCCATGCAGGGAAGAACAGTGATCTTGATTGCGCACAGATTGTCAACCATCGTTAATGCAGATGAAATTGCGGTCGTAGAGAATGGACAGGTTAGGGAGACAGGAACGCACAGCACCCTATTGGATACCAGCGAATTTTACAACAGCTTATTCAACATGCAAAACATCAGTGTTGTTCGTGATGAAAGGTTGGCTGCCTCATAATAATTATTTCCTACCGTTTGTGCATGACAATTATTTTGATAAAAAAAAAGAAACAGGTTCTCACTGGCCCGTGATGTTAATTGAATGACAGAACTGATATATCTTCGCAAGATTATGAAATTGACCAACCCCATGGCTCACCTAAAAGCAGATTTTTAAGTGAAAAAGGCACAGAGATAGAAGAAAGCCTCAGAGAAGATCCTGAGCAAGAGGAGCACAAGAAAAGATTAGAAGCAGTCCACTTCTTTAGAATCTGGTTTGGGTTGAGGAGGACGGAACTTGTCAAGATAGCCATTGGCTCCATTGCAGCCGGTTTCTCTGGAATCTCAAAGCCTGTTTTTGGGTTCTTCATCATAACAATAGGTGTAGCATATTACCATAAACATGCAAAGCGGGAAGTTGGATGGTACTCGATCGCATTCTCCCTAATAGGGTTGCTATCATTAGTCTCTCACATCTTGCAGCATTACTACTTTGGTGTGGTCGGTGAGAAGGCCATGACAAACCTTAGAAAAGCTCTCTTTTCAGGTAGCTGTCACTCTTTTTTGCTAGCAGAGTCCTTTACAGTTTAACGCAGAATCTACTAGCTCGAATTTGAGATTCTGCCCATGGTGCGAATCATTTATAGAGTACAATTTGCCTTGATTGTTCTAAAATCTTGCAGGTGTCCTGCGCAATGAATTCACTTGGTTTGAGAAACCTGAGAACAGCATTGGGATGGTTACTTCGCGAATCATCAATGATACATCCATGGTGAAAGTGATAATTTCTGATCGCATGTCGGTCATTGTCCAATGCATCGCTTCTATACTGATTGCTACAGTAGTTAGCATGATTGTAAACTGGAGGATGGGTCTAGTGGCTTGGGCTGTGATGCCTTGCCACTTCATTGGCGGGCTCATTCAAGCCAAGTCAGCCAAAGGATTTGCCGGTGACTCTTCTGCAGCATATGGCAAAGTCGTTTCCCTAACCTCTGAGTCGGCAACAAACATAAGAACTGTAGCATCTTTTTGCTATGAAGAGCAAATTCTGAGGAAAGCCAAGTTAACGTTGGAAGTCCCAATGAAAGAAAGCAGAAGAACCAGTATCAAGTATGGAATAATCCAAGGATTCTCTCTGTGCTTATGGAACATTGCACATGCAATCGCGTTGTGGTACACCACGGTCTTGGTCGATAGAGGCCAAGCCACATTTGAAAACGGCATAAGATCGTACCAGATTTTCTCTCTCACGGTACCTTCTATTACAGAGCTGTGGACGCTGATCCCCACCGTTTTATCGGCCATGAGCATACTCACTCCTGCATTCCAGACCCTCGACCGAAAAACTGAAATCGAACCAGATGTGCTGGAAAATACACATCAGGGGAGGATGAAGGAACTGCTGAGTTCCAGAACGTCAAATTCAAGTACCCATCACGACCAGAAGTTACCGTTCTGAAGAACTTCACGTTGAAAATTGAAGCTGGGACGAAGGTGGCTCTTGTCGGGCCAAGTGGTGCCGGAAAGTCCTCTATTCTGGCCCTTCTGCTGAGGTTCTACGATCCTATCGAAGGAAAGGTGCTCATTGATGGGAAGGACATAAAGGAATACAACCTGAGATGGTTGAGGACGCAAATAGGATTTGTGCAGCAAGAGCCCATCCTCTTTAGCTCCTCCATCAGAGAGAACATCTGTTACGGATATTGCGGGGCTTCGGAAGCTGAAATAATGGAGGCGACGAGGCAAGCCAACATACACGAATTCATCAGCAGTTTGCCAGATGGCTACGACACTCTAGTCGGGGAGAAGGGCTGCCAACTTTCTGGGGGACAAAAGCAAAGAATAGCCATAGCAAGAACACTGCTGAAGAAGCCGGCAATGCTGCTCCTGGACGAAGCCACAAGCGCCCTCGATGCTGAATCCGAAAGGAGTATCGTGAGTGCTCTGGAGGCGGCAAACGAGTCCAATAACGGTGGCCTCTTCTCCCGGACCACCGTAATTACGGTAGCACATCGGCTCTCCACCATAGTCAAATCAGACAGCATCATTGTCATGGAGAAAGGCGAGATCGTGGAGATAGGTCCCCATTCGACCCTGATCAGATCAGGCAGTGGAGTGTATTCTCGACTGTATAGGCTCCAGAGCTTGAAACAATGATCGGGTACCTAGCTATTCGCTCTATCGTGAGAATCGAATCAAGAAGTTCAGACGGAAAGATGGAAAAGCAGTAGAACTAGGAATGGTCGAATAACACCCGGATGGTGCACACTGGACTCCGAACGTGTTTCGTCGAGTCCCACGTCAAGAATTTTATCATTCACAGAAAATGAAATGAACGTTTGCTATCTATTCCTGAAATTTTCTTGATAAGTTAAGATTGGAAACTGTCGTCACCGGTCGATTGTATTCGTGTCGTCGTCCGAGTTAATGCGAAATGCAATCCAAACGTTACGTCGAAGCTTTCCCGCTAATTCATGAAACTTCCTTCGAACACGACTGAGCATTAGCACCTCATAACAGCAGAATGCAGTTCCGAATTTCGTACAAGGTGATGATAGAGAGCTCTCAAATCACAAAATCGCAATGAAAGATCCAGTCAGTCATAAGACCATCCATCGACTTCGCTCCGGAAACTCCTTGAATCATCGTTTTAGCTGATGCAAGACTTTCTTAACTCGATCGTTTGTACAAACCGGACCAGATTCAATTTAGTCCAAAAAGCGGAGTAACCAACACTAATCCACTAACCGGGTACGGGGTCACGAGATACTGCCGCCGAGTCGATATAACCCGAACCGAGCCTGCTGAACCGGATCGATCCCAAGCAATCATAGCTCAGTCAAAGGTTTGCATAAGAAAAGGCAAATCACGATGATCGCTGGGTTAGCTCCTGCCTAGAAAGACCGCAGCAGCACAAATCGAGGAGAGATAGAGAGAGAGGTAAAGTGGAGAAATGAGCGGTGGAGGGGATGGAGACAGAAGCAGAGCAGTGGGACCAATCCGAAACCAATCCTCCATTCCAGTAAGTGGCTATACATCAGTACTTCATTTATAGTTACCACAATGACGGAAATTATTCAAAAAAACGTAAACCTATTATAGTTTTACCAAATTAGTATCAAGCATTCTCAAATTTTGCCAATTCAACCCATTCAACCAATTTTGATTGGAATTTTATAAACATAAACGTTAGCAATGCCACATTGGACAACCGGTAGCCAATGATTTTTCTTTTTCTTTTTTCTTTTTGCCGGTAGCCAACCATTAGACAAAGGCAAGGCTGACATTCCTTGGGTCTCATGGTGGCTCACCTTGTCCAGCCATGCCTTGCCAAACCTCCAGTCATCAACAAAGGGAAGAAGAAGTAAAAATTCGGAAAAAAATAATAAAAAATTCATAAAATAAAAATATTTTTAAAATTGTCAATATCAGTGTCGGTTGTCCTACGTGGCGCTCCTACGTGTTCAGGTCAGTGATTTCTTGATTAAAATTGGTTGGATTGACTTAATTGATAAAAAATAAAATAAATAAGATTGAATTAAAAAAAAAATTAAAAAAATTTACAATTGAATTAGCAAAAACACAACATATTTAAAAAAAATTTGAACAATCGTCAGTACATTGGTCATGTAAACCTTTTTTAATTGAAGACATATTCGAAAAGATGGCAAAGTTATGGATCAAATGCCAAGTTTAGATATAGTAAATCTACTAATCTCATTAGTAAGTTACCACTGCCTCGCAATTCTTCACTTTTATTAATCAAAACTTAGTAATCATAATAAGTATTTTTTTGCTTTTCAAATTGGGGAAAAAAAAAGTAGTCGTTTCCTTATTTTTATCAGTAATTTCTTTTCTCGATTTTCATACGGCAACTTTCCCAATCAAATAATAAGTTCCGAAATATCGGATTGCTCCAAAAAGTATAAAATAAATAAATAAAGAGAGATTCAACACATCGGTGATAGTGACTTCTGCATATGAAAAGCCACTAACAGTTAAAGCTACGATCCAATCAATCGTTCCATCCATCCGATCCGACGGCCTCGCATCACTTCATCTCCTATCCGACGGTCAAAACCGCCTCGGAGGGACCCTTTTCGGGCAATCGAGAGGTGGAAACGACGTAGGCTTTTATGGCATGCAACCCCACGCACATCGACTGGACCGATTTTAAAGGTCCGAGTCCATTACCATTAGTAGGAACCCGACCCCATCATGCGATCCGACAGTACATGGGTCCGGCCGGTGTCCCAAAAATTATTGCAAAGATCCCTTTGGAATATGCTCGGAGAAGTGGAAACTCGCGTGGGTTAAATGCAAAGCAGAAAGTCGTGGCTTGAGAAAAGTTGGGTGCGCCATGCTGAGAGCATAGAAAGGAACCGAGCACCGCCAATCCGGTACGAATCCACCAATTGGTGCACCTGATCGGTAGGGTAGTCATACGGAATAATGTGGCACGATCATAGGACACGATGGATCCCAGGTAGGATGCGCGTGATTTGACTGCGCTTCGTGCATCGATCTTTGTTCCGTGCATATATTTTAATTTTTAAGTGCTCAAATAGCTAGACAAGCATCGTGGGTGTCCAGTCGATTCCTTTGTTCATGACTAGCTTTTTCTTTTTTTTTTTGGTCAAATTCATGACTGAAGAAAAGAATAATATCACTCTATGAGATTTTGTAACTTCATTATCAAAAAAGGTGGGGTCGCTTGGAATTTAAGTGGTTCCTCTTGATCGCCCCAACCGACGGCCCCCAACCGACGTCCCATCAGCCTAAGTCAAATAATTATAAATCCAATGTCGCATTTTGAGGCCGGCCTCTTCGCAAATCGATCTCGTCATCCTTCCCGAGTCCTTTTTTCAATCATGTTAATTTCGTTGTGGATGGCACGGCGAGACAAAAGGAACGGGCTTAAAAAAAAAATTAAAACTCAGGAACAGAAACACCTCCAAGCCAAGCTATCGCGGCGGAGCATCCACGTGTTCACGTCGCCCGTCCAATGGGCCGTAGCGAAGATATATCGTCACGCAACCTGCCGAATCCAGATGTGAATATATTAAAATAAAATGAATATCCTGCCCAAAAAAATATATATATAATCAAGAAAAACGCAAGGCCGTTAGATTCATTGAACCTGGACATGCACACGCGCACCGGAAATTCCAAGACCCTTCTTTATTTAACCGCCCTTCTCGCAGCCCTTCATTGCACCCAGCCACCAATCTCTCTCTCCCTCTCTCTCTCTCTCTCTCTCTCGAGCACACTCGGCTCGCGCCGAGCTCCAAGGATCTTGGGCCGCCCAACCATGGCACCAGCCGCGCCGACCCGCGCCGAGCCGGAGAAGGCGCTGATGAGGAAGAACGAGGAGCTGGAGAGGGAGCTGCGGGAGAGCCGGGCGCGGGAGGAGCGGGCGCGGGACGAGCTGCGGAGGACGGCGGAGCGGCTGAGGGTGGCGGAGGAGGCGGAGGAGCGGCTCTGCTCGCAGCTCGGGGAGCTGGAGGCGGAGGCCGTCGTGCAGGCGCGGGAGGACCGGGCCCGGATGGTGCTCCTGATGGAGCAGCTGTCGCAGGCCCACCGCCTCCTCCAGGCCGCCTCCATCTCCCTCCCCGCCGCCGCCGCCAAAGATCAGGCCTGCGCTTGACAGAACATGCATGCCCTGAACATGCACATCCCTCTCCTGTTCCCTTATTTCGCCTGCTCTCGAAGGTTGTCGGCAGTGGCTTCTTGCTGTTTTTTTGTTGTATGAAGTCAGTAAATATGGTCGGGTGTGGGATCGTCCTGCGAGGAGGAGATCTTGAGTGTCTGTGTGGCTTGATGGGGTTTCGGCTCTCCTCCATGAAATCTTGATCTTCTTCTTGTTGTTGGGTCGTTTTGTGAAGATTTGTAGAAAGATTTGACCTAGTGACAATTGTAAGCAGTGCAAGTTCTCTTTTCCGTTCATTTTCTTTTACCTTGGGTTAGTTTCCCAGTCGCTGCATCTTTCGTGTTTAGTAAGTGAGGACAACTCGAGAAGAAATCACTTCTTCGTTGAGCGTTCGTTAGGACAAAAAAAGAAAGAACTCCGTCGAGCTGTCGATCATGTGGGCCCCACTCTTCCTCGACCGCAATCCCCACATCGACCGACCGGATCGATCTGGCCGTGATTCACGTGGACGTGTCCTGATCGATGACCCCGGTTGCATCGGATCGATTGGTGGAGAGTTTCTCCATCCTATGAGCTACGGGATGTATTGGCCAGATTTACACGCACCTAAGGTTTATAAAATTACCACAAATCCCACAAAAGGTTAACCAAGAACGCGAGGCACGCAACCTCTCCACGTCGATCGATACCCTGCAAAAAGAAAGGTATCGTTTCATCATGACGCACGCTCTTACCATAAAACCGCAGAGGAAATAAGGGGTGAGGGGCAACTTGTAGCTTTCCCACACTATCTTCTTTTCCATGGAAAACGACACCCAGGTCGCTTCCTAACCACAATCCAAGGATCGCATTTGGTCCCAGGCCAAAATAAAAGACAAGCGAAAAAATAAATAAAAAATTCCTACTCTACCAAAAGTGCGATGTCAATGAGATGAGACTGGCTCCTTTCCTCTTAACGAGAGAGATTAATCCCAATTACTACAGTGTATAAAAAAGCATCTGAAAGGCGAAAAATAAAGTGTGGAGAACTAGATTCGATTCTTGCTCGATAAGGCTGAACTTTAATGGCAAAGCCGTGATTGAAGTAAATTCTTGCGAATTCCCTCCGATAGGTTTAAATGAGGAATGAAAGCCAGCCAAGCATATAGCACCCATCTTTTATAAAATACGGAATAAAAGAAAGTTAGGGAAAAGAGAAAGGGAAGAGGATGCTAGGCGGCAAACCTATTTCGGACAGAGACCTGGGAGATGAACTATGTTGCACACGAGGAGGACTATCAATTGAAAATTGTTTCTCATTAGAGATGGATCTACACGTATTGAGGACCCATGGCAACGAAATCAAAGCAATGCGCACTTCGTCAAAATGGCAGTTGCTTCATCAGGATGGTGATGCCCCCTCCTTTGACAATCTGGCGAAGGAAAGCAAGAAAGATTGGACTTCCCATTTGGGACGCCAAGAATTTCCTAATCAGAAAGATGGAGAAAAAGACAATAGATGACGACGGTCCGAGTCCCCTCTTCGAAAAGCACAAGGTGACAATTGAGGTTTATTGGGTAGCCCCGTGACCATGACGACGGGTCGATGTCCTCTTGTATTACATACAGTATGCTTAGGTTTTGAAAAGAAAGACAAGCCAATTAACGGCGTTACCTCGACAGCTGACGCCTAGTGGTATGAGCTAGGGTTCCATGATATCGCTTCTGGGAATAATGCATGTATTGAGCTGTAAGCAAATGAATCTTAGACCTCCTACACCCCAACGAGACAACATTACAAGTTTGTCGATCTCGAACCTTTGGACCGCTGACCACAGGTGGCATTGAACAGTTATGATTCAAATCTAATGTTTCGCAACGGATGTGAACGCAATGTTATGAGAGACTGGTCAAGTCGATTGCTTCCGATCACTCATTGGTGAGCAAATGTCTACCCGAAAGAATGAAAACGAAGAAAAAGTAAGGGAAGAGAAATAGCTCTTGAAAACTTTGAAATTAACCACCTCGTGGAATATTTTGGTCTTCTGAGACTAAATTGTAAGGCGGCAAGCACGTTGATTCCTCCATTTCTCGTTTACACGCTTCGCAGGTTGAAATTTTCCTAATATTGTACAAATCATGCATCGCATCCTAGGACTTCTCTGTATATAAACCGCCGTTCTTGCAGCCTTCCGTTGCACCATTCAACCACCAAATTCTTTGTCTCTATACTCTACTCAGGCTGAGGTCCAAGGATCTTCGGTCGCCCATGGCTCCAGCCATGGCCGCCACGCCGAGCCGCACTGAGCCAGAGAATGCGCTGATGAGGAGGAACGAGGAGCTTGAGAGGGAGCTGCGGGAGAGCCGAGAGAGACAGGAGAGAGCGCAGGACGAGCTGCGGAGGATGGCGGAGCGGCTGAGGGTGGCGGAGGAGGCGGAGGAGCGGCTCTGCTCGCAGCTCGGGGAGCTGGAGGCAGAGGCCGTCATGCAGGCACGCGAGAACCGAGCGCAGGTGGTGCTCCTGATGGAGAAGCTGTCACAGGCCCACCGGCTCCTCGAGGCCGCCTCCATCTCCATCCCCGCCAACAAAGATCAAGCCGGCGCTTGACAAAACATCCATACTGTGAACATATCGTTCTTCCGTTCCTTCTTTTTTTTTTTCCGGTGTTTTTTCCCCTGCTTTCTACGGTTGTAGGAGTGGCTTCTTGCCCTTGTTGTCGTATAAAGTCAGTAAATATGGTCAGGTTTGGGATCGTCAGACAAGGAGGAAGAGGAGGAGATCTGAGCGTCTGTGTAGTTTGATGGGATTTCGGTCTCCTCCATGGAATCTTCATCTTCTTTTTTCTGGTCATCTTGTGAAGATTAGCGGAAAAATTTAAAAACTTAGTGATCATTAGGACATAAAAGAAAGAATTTCTCGCATTTAGATCACGCCGGCCCCTCTTCCATGGTAACGTCTCGCCAGGGTCTTGGTGTGCATCAACCGAATCCATTGAGCCGTCAATCATGTAAGCCTCCTCTTCCTCGACCGTGATCTCTATCAACCTGATCGATCTAGCCGTAATTCACGTGGGCCTCGCGTGATCAACGACCGTAGTTGCATTGGGTCTATGGGCAAGAGTTTCTCCATCCTCTCCCTCTCTAGAGAAGGTGAGTCTATGAGATGCATTTTTTTTTTTGGGTCAAAAGTAACATCTCATTCCTTTCAAAGAAAAAAAAAGAAAAAGAACCACTGCAGACAAACCAAAACAAATTTCAGATAGTTTCAAAGCAAAACAAGTTTCAAATAACAAGATTAATCATCAGAATAAAGTTAGGGTTAAATGCTTAGAGAGTAGATCTATAACTTCTTTAAACCAAAATTGGCAAGTGATTATTGAATCCATATTCAATAATGAACACACACTAAGAACTTCATCTATTAATACAACTTTGCCTTTCAATGATACCTAAGTTCAACATTCTCAACACTATCATGCCATTCAAAGTAAAATAGTTGATTGAGCACACATTTGACAGTGAGAGCAAAACCTTCACAAATCTTCTCCGATCTCTTGTTGAATGGATAGAAACCTCACTGAAATGGGAAAGAGAAGCTTCTAAACCTAGATAATATCATAAGAGAAATGATCCCCAAATGGGAGGAAAGAAAGAAAGAAAGAAAACAGAGAATTGGATCAGTCAACAAAAAGGGAGGAAAGGGAGAGAACTAACTCAAACCCTCCATTTTGAAGAAGTAAGTTGCGGGGACTTGCAGCCTTCCCACACTGCCTCTTTTCGATGGAAAATGACACCCAGGTTGTTCCCTAACCAGAATTCAAGGATAACATTTGGTCCCGGGCTAAAATAAACGACAAGAGGGCAAAAACAAGTCCTTCTCTACCAAAAGTGCGAACGTGATGAGAATGACTTTTTCCTTCAAGGAGAGAGATTATTCCCATTTTGTTCATTCAATTATTATTCGATTACAGGGTATAAAAAACATCTGAACAGCGAAAAATAAAAAGTAAAGAACCTGACACGGCCAACCTTCAACAGCAAAGCCCGTGATTAGAGTAATTTCTTGAAAATTTCCAATTTTCGCAGCATTTGGCCCCGCATCCGATTGGTTAAGATATGAGGAATGAAAGCTAGCCAAGCATAGCACCTATCTTTCATATACGAAACAGAAGCAAGTAAGAGAAAAAGGGAAAGAGGAGAGGATGATAGGCGGTAAGCCTATGTCCGGCCAGAGGACTAGGAGATGAACTGGTGCTCACGAGCGGGACGATCAATTGAATTTCTCATTAGAGATGTGGATCTGCACGTATCAAAAGGGCCCATAACTACGAAATCAAAGCAATGCGCACTTTGTCAAATTGGCAGTTGCTTCATCAGGATGGTGATGCCCCTTTCGCAATCTGATGAAGAAAAGCAAGAAAGATTGGACCTTTCCATTTGGTACGGCAAGAATTTCCTAATCAGAAAGATGGAGAAAAAATAATAGCTATCAGATGATCCGAGCCCCCTCCTCGAAAAGCACATTGTGAGGATTGCCATTTATTGGGGTAGCCCCGCGACTTTGGCGATGGGTCGACATCCTCTCGTCTTGCTTACAGCATAGCTAGGTTTTGAGAAAGAAAGCCTAATTAATTAATGACGAAACCGGAACCTCGATGGCCGACGCCTAATGGTAGGAGCTAGTGTTCCATGATATCGCTTCCGGGAATAATGCATGTATTGAGCTATGAGCAAATGAATTCCAAGACCTACGACACCATGACGAGACGACATTACAAGTTTGCCGATCTCGAAGTTTGCCGATCGAATCTTTGGAGCGCCGACCACAGGTATTGTTGAACAACTGTGATTCAAGTTAAAATATTTCGCAACAGGCATGGACGCAATGTTATGAAAGACTGGTCAAGTCGATCGCCTCGGATAACTCTTTGGTGAGCAAAATGTCAACCCAAAAGAAAAGACAACAAAGGAGAAGCAAGCAAAGAGAGATAGCTCTTGAAACTTTGAAATTAATCACCGCGTTGAATACTTTGGTCTTCTGAGACAAAATAGTAAGCCGACAAGCACGTTGAATTCATTGGCTAATTTAACGCAGATTAGTACGAGTTATATCCTGAACTTATGACATTGTCTCCTAGAGATAAAAGGTATAGGTATCTGCTTTGACTTTTGGATTTTGAGTTTTATTTTTATGTTAAACGCGTGAAAAATTCCTAAAACAATATATATATCAACACTCAAATTAACCTAGATTTTTCCGTAATTTTGATGAACTAAAATTATGTTTAGTTTTTTTAAAGGAAAACTGGAATGTGGCTTAAAGCCCTTTGAAGCACATCACAGTAGAACAGGGTCCAATTGTGCAATGAAATCACATGATATAGTCCTCGAATTAGTATGAACCATCAATCACAGCGAAATTTCAAGATTGCAATTTTCTTAATTCAACATTTGTGTATATTGACATCCCAAAAACGTTTTTCCCCCCTTTATGACACAAATTTATGAGATTGCTATAGCATCGTGTTACCATTTTCAATAGAGACAAGGAATTTTCCAAAGCTTTAAGGAAACACGTCTCTCTAAGTAAAGCCATTTCGATGCCTCTCAAGCAGAAAAGGTAAAACATTTCCACGTTGGTTATTGACAAAGATGATTGGAATTTTCTTTTCCCCGTTGGCTTGGGCCAAACTACGAAGCTTTCATGGTAACCATCGCAAAGCAAACAGTCTAAAACATGGTTTTTGGCATTACAGTGGGCAAAACCATCGCATTATAGATAATAAATGAAAGATATCTTCATATGAAAGATTATTCAAAAGCCTATGGAAGCAGAAAGCCTACATGATTTCTTTCTACCTTAGTCGTAAAGTTTAAGTAGAAATGAGCTGACCAAAGTTTCCAATGTGCTGGCCGACACCAAAAAAAAGGTCACTCGAGATATCTGAAAAGAAACCATCCTCCAGCCATTTCGAGTGTAAACAGTACAAAGAAAAGCTGCCTCTACCGAAGCAGCTTGCAATTAGATAGAAGCCAAATGCTTCATGCCCCGATGTCTAACAACCTAATGAAGCAAAATTAATCTCAGGAGAACTAGCTCTAGGAATCACTCTTCAACATCTAATGAGATGCACCTTTAAACCAAGAAGTCTCCGATGACAGCATGGGCTTCCCTTTCTCATTGTTCCCTAGTTTATACCTTGTACTCTTGCTGAAGTACTGTCTAACTAAAATATCAAAAGAAGAAGGCAAAGTATCTGAGAAGTACTAGACCCCTTTCAGATCACCCAGATAAAGGTTCCTTCCCCACTAGAGGTACGGCCATCAAAGTTCATAGCCCTCAACCATGACTTTGCTTATACGACACCCCTGGAGAAAGTAGATGGTCCAAAATAAAATGAATTAAGTTCTTCTTACTTTAGAATCTTTCAAAATGCCAATCAGTTTGGTGGCAAATGGAGTCTACAGCTTCCTTGCACCTTTCAGCTGAGGATCTCTGTACCACAAAATACATCCAAATCAATTGGTTGATAAATAAAATAGTTAGTCATATTATGCATTTATGTTGATTCAGACCTCTGAATGTGATCGAGAATGAGCAGCCTCGGTCCTGGAGGAATGTTCACATCTCTTAGAGCACTGCAATACACAAAAAGATCAATAAAAGGCCAAAGATAGCCAACATCGATAATGAAAGCATTCAACACAAATATGCATCACAAAACGATCCTGAATTGAATGCAGCAAAAGAAATAAGAGAAAAAAAACGACTTGCCTATCAGTGAGTAGAGGCAATGTTGTATCTGTTAGAAGGCCTTTCTTGAAGTTTTTCTCATAATTCTGAAGACCAAGGTTCGACAATATGCTTCTTGTTTGAGAGTAGTAGACATCTTCGACAGGAGGCTGAGAGAATTTCTGCCCTAGCTGCACAAGCCACCAAAATTTGATCTGTTTAGCTCGCACCTCTAAATGTTATTAGATCCATCAAAATGACTCATAATCATCATCAAAGGGCCAAAACTCAAAAACCCATTAGGCTATTTCCAAATAATACATAGGCCAATGTATCCATACAAAGGGACCCCCTTAGGATATCCATATCGACTGACATTATGCTTGAAAAGCTGCAACAAATTGTCATAAACCATATATAGAGTAACAATGCTGATATACTATTCAGAATTCCAGGTTCCAAATATTGGATCTTCACCTTGAAAAGACCACCCTGAACAAGTGCAAAGAAAAACCCCGAAGTAACTGCATTTGCCGCCTGATTTGGGCCACCCATGCCACTGACCAAAGAGAACATGGCTCCAGAACCAAAAGCTGCTGCCATACTGCAGTGACAATACAATAGTTCAAGTAAGAGCAAAGAGAAAATCACAAACACACAGAAATCCAGCTCCCGCTATCAATGGTCAATAATGTCCAAAGTAAGACAAAAGCTGAGATCCAGAATAATACTTTCAAATCTCTTAGGGCAACACAAAACCAGCTTTTAGGGTTTACTTCATCAAGTCCTACGATGAGCACAAATCATTTAAACAGAACTAAAAAGCACCTCAAGTTGCAGCTGCACTCTTCAAATACTTTATACTACACTAAATTTATAGAGGAGAAATTTTTAAGTAACTAAGTACCTGGACAAAAAAATTCAGAATCAGACATTAGAAGTAGCTAACATGGAGACAAGGACCATGCCTGTATGTGAGAGAAGGGGCCAATTGACCCCACCGAAATTATTGATTTTTCATACAGCATGTATAGATTCTTTAGTTAGGCATCAATCTGATACTATTATGAGTTTTGACTCCCATTACTATTAAACACCATAAATCCAACCTAAGTAGATTTTGAACAGCTCAAATTACAAGATAAAGAAGTAGAATTAAATGTACTCATTTCAATTTTCCTGTCTTGCAATAAGAAGATATAATGTTTGCAAATGCATTAAAAATATCCATGATATAAGTGCGAACTTGCTGAGCTACTTGGATTCACTTCTAAATCCTCACTCCTTGAGCATGACTTGATTGTTCACGAGTTCAAGAAGCTTAATTATCAAATTGAATCAAGGTTGAGCTTAGTAATACTTCATCAAATAGGTTTGCAAGCCAAATCAGTGTCTCCTCATATAACTCGCCACACTAGGTTCCCCAATTGTCTTTTGCAATTAATTTTATAATTTTTTTGTATCGTGAGATGAAAATGATATGAGAGGAGGCAAATTATCAACAAAAATCACCTGGACTGGACATCTTCCTTCCCCCTCAACCTCTTCATCACACAGGAGATGCCAGCATTGACACCCGTCATGACAGCAAAATTGCGAGCTTGTATCAAGGGACCACCGGATAGAGCCTGTAGAAAAGAAAACCCATTTGTCACGTTCCACTGTTCTCTGTCCTTCCGGACAAACTAATGGAACTTGCTCTACTTTACAGCAGTTGACGCTGATATTGAAAGTACTTCACCAACTCCCTCCATAGATTCTCAATATCTAGAGTACCTCAACACTCGCTCTTTCAGACAAAACAGAGCATCTCAAGAGCTCGACTGACTCAATAGACACTTCATTCACCGGCGACATTGAAACTGATGACAAAACTCACAGCAGTCAACATTCGAGCGATAATCGCATTATCATCCTTCGATTTGGTAACTTGGTTCAGTATAGCCGCACTTACTCCAGCAGGACATATAGCAATTATCACCGCTCATTTTCTCACCAGGTTCTCAAGCAAGGTTCCAAAATTCAATTGCAATACAAGCTACAATTCAGACTTCCCCAACCTCCACGTCAATACCAAAACATGGCTTAAGGATTTGACATGAACTAATCAGAGAACGGACAAGGAATCAGTAGGAAAATCGGAAAAACCGAACTGACCTGAGCTTGCTTGAGCGAGGCCATGGCCTGGGGGTTGAGGTTGGCCCCGGGGGGAGGGCCGAGGGAGGCGGAGACGTCGTTGGTGAGGGTGCCCATGATGGCACCGATGGCGGCGCCCTGGGTGGCGCCGGTGGCGGTGACGACGGCGGCCTCGACGGGGAGGGACTGCTTGGAGAGCCAGTCCTTGAAGCCGGCCTCGATCTCCTTGAACCGGGACTGGAGCTGCTCGATGGGGTTGTTAGGGGGCAGGAGCTTGGAGACGACGATCCCGCGCTTGCCTTGCTCCATCTCTCGAGGTCGGCGGCGGGGGCGGAGAGCGATTTCCGGCGTCGGCGTTAGCGGCGGAGGAAGGCGGAGGAGGCTGCAGGGGTTTTAGGTGGGGCGTGGAATTGTGGATAGGCAGCAACAAGAAGCAGCTCGGGTGCATTTTCGTAATTTCCGCTCAACTGCTGCCCACCTTCGTACCTGCTCGATGCGCGTGCGTCTACAGAAATTATTTTATGTAAGAAATATTTTAACGGAATATATATTATGGTTTTTTGTTAATGCCCTGCTAAATATCTAAAATACTTTCAAATACAATTATTATGAGTCTTTTGGGTAAAATACGCATGAAAAGCTAATATAGCAGTAAATATTGATATCACCTAGATCCAAAATAATGGCTTGAAGTGACATCCCGTTGATAATCGTCCAATACTCACCCTTGAAGTTGATAATCGTCCAATACTCACCCTTGAAGCGAGGCAAGGGCTATGATTGAAACGTTCCCCTCGATATTGGCCCACCGTGTTTGGCAAGAGGTGGCGATCCTTGTTGAGATCAAGGCCTCATGAGCGTAGCGTGGGATGTTAAATTATAATCAAGTTTCATGTGGGCTCACCCGAATTTTTTAATGTTTCCATCCAACATCAATCAATTCATATTGTAAAAACTTATACGACAATAGCGGATCTATTTGTTTTGATATATAATACACCAAAAGTGACCAATCCTAAAATGTTTTCATCAGCCTACCTACTTGTTTTTTTTTTAAGTGCTTGTCTAGATACATTTTTTACTTATGATAATTTGCCTCATCTAAATTTTTTACGTGGGGTCACCTGAATTTTTTAATGTTTCCATCCTACATTAACCGATTCATATTGTAAGCATTTACATGACAATTCACCTAACAAATTGAAATGAAACTATTCGTTTGGCCATATAATACATCAAAAGTGACCAATCCTAAAATGTATTCATTAGTCTACCTACATATTTTTTAAGTGCTTACCTAGATAAATTTTTATTTATGATTATTTGCTTCATCTATATTTTACCTCAAAGATCACTTTAACTTTTGCTCAACCCGAAGCACCCGGAACTTTTAAAATTGTAGATTCACATAAAGTTTTTTTTTTAAATAGTTTACTAAAATTTTAGTATTTTAAATTTTGAACGGAATAAAGGAAAGGCTTTTCAGCTTTCCAAAAAGCACAAACGAACAGGTCCTCGGCCCAAATGGTCTCTGGTGCTTTTCTCTACTTTTTCTCTCCTTTGTTTAGGAGATGTTTGGTTCGGTGGAGAGAGGATTATAACCGGAGTAAAAATCAGGACACAGAGTTCCCGCAACCAAACACGCCCAAACTCAAACCCGAACCCAAAACCCGATTCCCCATCTCCTCCTCCTCCTCCTCCAAAACTCCCGCCTTCTTCCCCTCGCCGGAATCTCCCGCTCTCGCCGCATCCACTCGACCCGCCGCCGCGCTCCTCCCTCTCTCCAGCACGAGCTTCGACTCCGTCTTCCTCGTCGGGCTCGCTTCTCTGCTGGCCTCGGCTTCCTCGAATTCCTCTCGGTAAGTGTAAAATTCCAGCTGGTGTAACGGCATTAGCTTAGGGCTTTTTTGAATTTCGTTTCCTGACGGACGTCGTTTCTCCCGTCGGCGCTCGATGAGAACTCCGGGGACACGTCTCCTTGTTCTCTGCAGCTAGTCTTAAGCTGATTTTATGGGACTTGTCGACTGAAACGGCTAATCGCACCAACGCCTCCCGAGATTCGGCGAAATTGCGCGGCGTCCTTCATTTTCTGGAGTCTGGATTGGGGCATTTGTCGCTTTAGAGTTTCTGCGTGCATGTTCGTCGCATTACGGGTGCATTTTCGAATTAAAGTTTCCGTGCGCATACTTTGAGAAGTGGGGGATGCCCGGTTGCGCTATCGGTAAGTATAGGCTGTGTTCGTGTGAATTAGCCTTGCTGGTCTTTCGGAATTGGATAATGTTGGCGAATTCAGTTCAATGTTTCGAAGATGCCCTCACCCCCTTCCCTCCATCCTTAGATTGAATTTCCATGCGGAAGTGTGATCAGCTCATTTTGTGCATCACCTGTTTGTTTATATGCATTTGAGAGTCGCTGGGTCTTTCCAACATAATTAATGCCAATGTAGACATTTGCGCTTGCCGTGCGTGCGCGTCCATGTATGCTGATTACTTTCAGGACTTATAACTCTGCTTTTGATGTATTGTAATTTTCTAGGAGGAGAATGAGCTTTCTTTGTGTTAATGTTGAATTAGATTGATTGTTCGATTAGAGAGCATAGCATTGGTTTCCAGGAGCTCGATGTCCAGATGAGCAGCTCAAGGGAGAATTCACCCGACTGGCTCCGCGCTTTCAAGGTGCCCTCTAGGAATGATTCCAATATTATTTTCATAAGAATTTTATGGTTCTCTGTCATATTTGTTTAAATTTTTATGTTGATCAAATATTGTATTCACCTTATGTTAGTCAAGAGATTACAGAGTCACTTCTCCTTTTTCTTTAGGTCAAAATGATTTGAGCATCAGCAATCTTCTGTCTCCTTAAAACATCAGAGCTGAGACTTGTTTCATATGTATTGACCAATGTGTTACAATGTTTTGAGTGATTTCCTCACTTTGATTCTTATCAAGATGGCATTATTAGACTTATTTCTGCTCTTGTCTTAACTGTATGCTTATAATTAGGATTTTCTTTTCTTCACAGGCGCCTCCAAATTCAACTGTCTCACTGTCCTCTGATTCTGATTATTCTCAAAATGACAGTCCTAAAAAGGAGGATGATGTTGATACTGATAAACTGCCTTTACGTAAGTTCATTGAAGTCTCGAGTAAGAGCAAATCTCAAGATTTATCTGTAAAAGAGACTGGTGCACATTCAGCTGAGAAGATTCTAAAAGAGGAGTCTCCTGAACAAAGACTTGGAGTAGACGAGCCAGGATTCTCCAAAACTAAGAAATCAACTAATCGAAAGAGAAGTGAAGGTAATGTGGAGAGCAAGACATGATTATTTAAGGGCTTGCTATAAAAATTATTAAAACTTTGGATATCAAGATTAATTTGTGGTTCCATCTGGAGTTTAAATCCAATTTTGTCACTTAAATAGAAATCTAAATTTTGTCAACAGTATTTGTATCCAATTTTTATGGCTGGCAACTTCTTTACAGGAGATCAGAGACTTGGGAAGGTTAGGGATAAAGTATCGGCTAAAAAACAGGTAAGGAGCATTCACATAGAAATCTTCAGTGATGCTTGCACTGATCTTAGTATTAATTAAAGGAATTGTTTGGAGATGAGGACATCTTTTTCAGATGATATTTTTTCAAGTTAAATGAGAAATAGTAGAGCTTGGAGTGTTGAGAATAATATCTTTGACAACTAATAATACAGAAAATTCCCTTCCAGGAATGCCCTGAAGTTATTTATGAGTTCTGTGGTTTTTAACGTTTGCACATGAGAGATAAAACTTAATGGATGGAATCTGTTACCTTAAACCCAGTCATGTTTACTTAGGTGTTTGCTCAAAACCATCACAATATGGCTCTATTTTTTGGATGAACTGAGTTAGTCTTTTCGAGTAAATTCATTCTTGAACCAATTTTGTGTTGCTTATAAGCTCACCTTTTGGTTGAGTAGGCACCGAGTCATTCAATTTTGACATTGTCATCGGATTCGGAGTCATCTCCTGCCAATCACGATAGAAAAGAAGGTATTGCAAATCATGAAGAACTTCATGAGCTAAAAGCATCTAGTTTCCAAGAGGAAGAACAGGAAAAAGAGGCATCTCTTACTGATGCTAATGAAAAGTCTCCATCAAAAAAGGCTTTAAAAGGAAAAGGTTTGAGAAAACAGCTGAAGTTGGAGGATACACTGGATACGGAGAATAAAACAGGTAACATATAATATAAAAATGTATAAACGTGGATGGGAGCTATGAAAAGCTTTGGGGAGCATTATCAATCTACCCTCTTTCTATTCCACACTTGCATGTACAGGGGTCGAAATATATATACAAATTTAAAATTTGTGCAGGGGATGGAAGAGATGTTGAAGTTGCAGAGGAAGAAACATCTGAGAAGCATAGAGAACTGCATGTGAGAAGGCTTGCTAACACTTTAAGTTGATACTCTGTCTAATCTTAAATCAATTCATTGACTTGATAGTTATTTTTTCAGGCGGGCTCTTCAAGATTGCCTCTGGTGCTTTCGGAGAAGGTTCAACGTTGCAAGGTGGAGGAAAAAGCTTTATGTTTATCAACTTTTTCTTGTCTTTCAGTCTGGGAATGCATATTGTACAGTAGTCCTGGACCAAAACAATGCTGAGCAGTGTAAAATCCACTTCAAGAACATCTCTCAGTTTGGATTTGTTAGAAAACTACAATGCAGAGATTTTTCATGCAGGGAGCGGAAGTAGTCTACCCACTTCTTGTCCTTTGATTTAGTTTCTTGAGTAAAATCACAAATTTATGCTTTGAAGTCACCTCCTACTTCTCAAATCTTGTGCATAATTTAGCACATTGTTTTTTTTTTTTTTTTTTTGGTAAAGAATTTAGCACATTGTTTTTGGCCAAGGATTACCTGAGGTTGCATTCTTTCCTCTGACATGACTTTTGGAATTGATTTATCATATTAGGTTACAGAGTACAGGAAATAGAACAAATTAAATTGAGAAAAAACCCTTTTGGCCGGTGCAGGCACTTGTTGAATGTGAAGGGGATTCCATAGATTTGAGTGGTGATATGGGCTCCGTGGGTCGAGTAGTAATTTCAGATACTCCATCTGGAAATCAAGACATGTTCTTAGATTTGAAAGGTACATACCAACACCTTGACCCTAGTTCTGCGGTTTATAGATATCTGAGTGACCCATCTGGTTCATCTGTAGAGTTGCTGGGCCTCCCTTGCAAGCTTATATTATTTTGACTTGTCTTGAGAAGTTTTTGCTATTACTGACTAAGTTGTGCACTAAGGTAGCTCTAATCTGAAAAGTTACGTTCCCCCAGTAATTGTAAATATATCCTTCTGCTGGTTTCCTTGTCAGGCATTCTGTCTAGTGGCATTCATGTCTGTCTTGGGTTTTGGTCCATTTTCTTGAGTAGTTCTGTACCACAATCGTGTTTCTTGAGCATCTTAATTGTATACTTTGACTTAGAGATGATGGGTTTGTGTCAGGAACCATATACAAAACAACCATAGTTCCTTGCAGGACATTTTGTGTTGTAAGTCTTAAAATCTCTCTCTCTCTCTCTCTCTCTCTCTCTCTCTCTGTTTCCCCTTTCCACACGCATGGACACACAGGCACATGGCACACTGACATGAAAAGCTGGTCATGTTCATGAATAGATTGTGTATTCTTCAAATTCTTTTTGTTGCTTTGATGTGACATCTTTTATGTTTTCTTCTTTTAGGTTAGCTTTGGTCAGTCGGAGGCAAAGGTATGGTTGGTCTCTGTTTCGGTTTGTCTAGCATTTCAAATTTTGTCGGGTTTTGTTTCTTGTTAATTATTACCCTTAACAATCAGGTTCTTTGCATCATAAAATCTCTTTCTCTGGAAGAAAACTCTTCCATCTCATTCATAGATATGCTTCTTGTCATATTTACTATGTTATAGGTGTTGCATGATGAGTTGCAGTGCAACACAAGATATACCTTGCTGAGACCCTGCTTTTTCGACAGATAGAAGCAATTATGGATGACTTTGTTCAGCTGAGTGCACAGTCCAACATCAGCGAAGCTGAAACCATGGTTGAAGGTCAGGTTTCTTCATGTTATATTGCAAAATGTTATGTTCTCTGTGTGATGTTCACTTAACGTCTGATCAACATGTACTCTGTAACTTGAATAGGAACACTTGATGGCTTCTCATTTGATTCGGATGAGGAGCCTGATAAGGTATCAAAAGCCACTGCCTATCAAATTGATCAAAAAGATGTCGCAGAAGGAGAGACCATTGGGAAGGCCAAAAGGAAATCTGAGAAAACATCAGTATGAATTTTCTGCATTCAAACTGAGTTATCTTTGAAGATTTGTTATTGTCTGTGTTTATAATCAGTAAGCGTGGTTATAGGGATTGCCTCGGAAGAAAGGTAAAACTATGGGGAGCAAGCCACAGCCTGCCAAGAAAGCTCGGAAGAAGAGTCAAGTTTCCAAGAAAGGCGCAGGCAAGAAATGAAACCTACATAGAGTTATAACATTTTTACCTCAATAGATTATTAGACAGCTGAAAATCTTGGACACGTAGTTTAACATAGTGACAGAAACTAAGATTGCATTGAATCTTGTAAAAGAGGTTGCCTCGCAGAACAGCAAGAGCCTTTATACCGGAAAGTTGTAGTTTCTCTGATTCTTTTCTAAGTGTCAATCCGGTCAATTTAAATTTCTTATTTCCATAATTTTGTCCCGGACAAGTCCCATGGATTTCAACTGAATGACAAATCCGGAATGATAGGAGGAACTTGTTTTTGTAATATACGTGCCAAATACTCCACAAGAAGCTTTACATAGCTTGTCTAAGCTTCCGTGTTCTAATTAAAAGCTGTAATAGTGAAGAATTGGCACGAGGGCTTATGGCAATATGCTTTACAAATAATGGACTGTGGAGATCTTTTCTTCTTTTCTGCCTACAGAATAGGCTATCCTGGTCCCCTGCAGTAAACACTTTCTTCTGCAATCCCTATTTTCTTGTCGAAATGTTTCTTTATTACCTCTCTTCCCACTATTTGGTGTATAATCGGTTTGTTCACCAATTCGGTTATTGTCCCTGCTATAAAAGTTCTCGGCAGGTATGCTATGCTATGATCATCTAGACTATACTCTGATCAGGTAGATTCAGATAAAGTTGAACGAGAATTGGGAAGAAAATCAATATTGCGAATGGCAGGAGGATGCTAGAGCTGGAAGTCATAGCCACAGTCTTGCCACTTTTAGCGCTTTCTACTGCTGGGGGTGTCGCCGCGCTATCAGGTCTCTTTACCCTGCAGCGTCCACGTCGAGGATCTGTTGTAAGGCGGAACTTGAGTAAAGAGTTTGAAAGCAAAATTGCAGACTGAATGAAGAGGTTTTACAGAGAAACGTACCCATTGGAATTGGGGCAGAAAGTGATCGCGTAGTTATAAGCCTTGCAGGTGAAGGTACTCGTGCCATCATCAAAAGCGTAGCTATAGGCCCTCGGGCAAGCTCTCTTGAAGATGCCTGAATAGAAGGAGGGGCGACAGGTCGTCGGGTTAGCGAATTGCCCGCTGCAGCAATACTCATCTAGCCCGAATGCCCCGCACGCGCTCTTGCATGCGACTACCCCGTCTCCTCCGTCGCCGCCAACTACCTGAAGCTCTTTCGGACAACCTGTTGCCAAATCAAATTTTCGTTTTTTCTCAACGCACTCATTCCAGAGCGAAGCAACCAAACATCTTATCCTTCGTTCGAGCCAAATGAAGCGCACCATCATAGATAAACTTACCCATGTTTATATCTGAAGCGCAGCCTGTGGCATTACATGAGCCGTATACTGCTTGTGGCACCGCAAGAAGGGGCAAATTATAGCCGTCGACTATGCTTACGTCATAAAGTCCTTGTCATTGCCTAAACCAAGCGTGATCTCGAATAGCGAAGCTGGAGGTGCTGCGCCACTACCGTCGCACTGCAACCTTCCCCCGCAATCTCCGGTTTGGCATGTCCCTGCACCCAACTCGTCAAATGTGCAACCGGTCCTTGCCCAGATCCTCCCGGACCATCCCGGAACCGATGGGATCCGGATGCTTTGGCCAGGGTCTAGCCTGAACCCAGTCGTCGGAAGTTGCGGTGTCCCGGATCCTGCGAGGGTCCCGGGCCATATGGTTTGGGGGCAGTTGTTTGTTACAGTGAATGTGCAAGAGTTGGAGCGAGGAAAGAGGAAACAGAAGAAGACAAGGAAGAGACCTTTCGAGAGGTCGGATGACTTTGTTTGCATTGTACTTGCTAATTTCTTAACTTTCAAGAGATTTTCTTGAAAGGGTGGGTTTGGCTGATTGGTTGATGAGGCTTTAGCAAGCCCCTAGATATGGCAGTTTCTAAGATTCTTGGAAGTACGAGGGAAAATTGTGTACATAGGATTACGTTGCTTCCATGAATTTCTCAGCCGCAATATGACCCTATTGGGTTTAGCATTTTCTTCTAGCCTGATAGGTCTCATGAAGAAGCAATTCCTTCCTTCGGCTTTTGCGTAGGATGGGGACGTATGTCATGTAACATTCTCTCCCTCCTTTGGAATCATCTTCGAATCCCCAAGTAACGAATCAGCTGGATTGATTAGATGCTACTGTAAGTAAGATTTCATTTTAAAAAGGCGATTCATATTCTTTCTCGGCAGCGAACATTATTCTGTACTAAAGTGAATTTCTGCCTTCACGAAGATACATTTGAGCTTAACAAAAGTATGTACGCTTGGATCTTAAGATTGATTTTGGAACGAATCGGAATGTTTTCTCCTGCTAAAGCTACCTATTTGTTTCAGGAGTCCCCTACTTCAATCTACCATCCATCGCCTGAAAAAGCATCAACCACTCAATCAAATTGGCAGAAGGTTAGAACACGGAAATGACCCTGAATGTTATGTTGCCAACCCAGAAATTGTCTAAACAGATACCATCCGGCGGTTGCAATATCACAGAAGTTCCCAAAATTTTACAGATTCTGAGAATAACAGAGTCCCATCTCACTGGGCTGTTCAACTAATTAGTACATGGATGAGCACTTTCTAATAAAAAGAATAAAATATAAATCTTAAAATTTGTTTAAAAAGTGTAATTGAGTATTAAAACTTAATTTTCCGGTTCAATTTAGTCCTAAAGTTAATACCATTAGACTTACTAACGGAAAATACCAATATGATGCGGACGTGACATTTCAAATGTTTTTATTTTTCACGTGTCTTTTTTTCACTATTTTTATTCAAAATCTTTAAAAAGTTAGATTTAAAAACTAAAAAAAAAAAGCTGAAATTTATCTTAAAAGACAAAACTATTCAAAAATATCAAAAAAAAATGGCACCAGTGAGCGCATCCATCACCGCCACCCATCACTAGAAGGGCTAGTGATAGTCGCCGCCCTAGGTATGGGTGGTTGACCCTCGCCTTAGGTGAGAGTAGGCACCCATATCTGGGCATGCTGACTCTCACAGGAGGTCGACAACCATTGCCTACCATGGGTGAGGCCTTGTCTGCCTTGGCTCAAGGCTAGCAAGGCTCATTAGATCTAGGCAAGCCTCGCTATCCCTAAGCAAGGGCCGGCCTCCTGTGAGAGCCAACAAGGTCTCGCCGAAGGCAGGGCAGGCGATGGTCGCTGCCCCTGTGAGGGCCAACATGCCCAAATCTAGGCATCCTCGCTCAACCTAACAAGGGTCGTTGCTCTCGCCTGGGGCCGGTGAGGCCTCACCTTGGTCACGCGAGGGCCGGCCACCATCGCCTAGGGTCAATGGCCAATGTTGGCCCCTCCAACAATGGCAATTATGGCAAAAGCTCCCATCGATGCCATTTTTTTAACAGTTTTGTTTTTTTAAATAAACTTTAGTTTTTCCTTTTTAGTTTTTAAATCTATTTTTTTTAAGAAGAAGAATAATAATTTTAAAAGCCCTGTTGGAAATAAAATTTGATTTAAAAATGTCATGCCAAAAATAAAAATTCATTTGAAATACCATGTTTAAGTCACGTCAACATTTTTCATTAAATAATATTAACTTTATGATTCAATTGAACCAATTTGACAAATTTTAAGATTTTGATTTCAGTTTTTGCAAATTTCAAGATTTGATTGCATTTTCTTGATAAATTGTAGAACTTTTATTGCATTTATTCCTAAAAAGAAAAAGAGCCTAGCTCCAGATATACGGTCACTATTTTTATGTCATAGATCAGGCAACACTGCCATAATGTTTAGTCATTCCTAATGACTAAAAAATCAACCACCACCACAACAATGCACCAGTTTCAACCATCTTCCCAACCATCTTTCAAATCAAGAAAACCCGTGTTACCCACCATCATAAATACTAACCAAGTCTTTCACACCAGCAGAGCACCTGTTGGTACATGCAAAATTGCAAATACGTCGTCACTTCATAATTCAACAAGCAACCATGAAGAAAGACCAGAGACAAGACAAAGAAGTGACAATAATAATTGCCTCTCTTTGTATTGAATAAGTTGAAAGGCTTAAAAAACTGCAGAAAGCAATCCCATCTTGGGCCTGTCGCTTCCTTAATTCAACAAGCAACTGTGAAGAAAGACCAGAGACAAGAAAAATAAGTAACATAATAACAGCCTGTCTTTGTATTGCATAAACTGAAAGGCTAGAACTACCACAGAAAGCCATCCCATCTTGCCCTGCATACATCAGACCAGATAGTTTTAAGAACAAATACAGATTGAACAGAGAACTGATACATGATTTTGCTTGGGATTGTTTTTCGTTTTGGGGGTATGGGGGTGGTTGTTTTCGTAACACAGAACAAATTGCGCTTGGTTGACTTTCACAGTTCATTTTCCAGGGTCAGCCGAAGCTTGGTTGAGCAAAGACCCCAGTGCAAACCAAACTGCTGCGGATTAAATACGAGTCAGCAAACCAGGCAACCCACAAAGATTCAGCAACTCTTGAACTCAAATGAAGGCAAAAGTAACTCTTTATGTGCATGTACAAATTGAGCTTGGTTTGACTTTCACAGTTCATTTTCCAGGGTCAGCAGAAGCTTGGTCGAGCAATACCCCAGCACAAACCAAACTTTTGCAAATTAAATACAAGTCAGCAGAGCAAGGAACCCACAAAGATTCAGAAACTCTTGAACTCAAATGAAGGCAAAAAGTAACTATTTATGTGCATATACAGATAGATGGGTTCCAGTAGCGTTGCTGTTGCTGTTAGAAAGTAACCTAACTCTCCACTGGATTTCTTGGGACGTACACTTCTCTGGCTTCCCAAAGATGGGGCACCGACCTTAACCAAACTGTCAATAGTCCACCAGAGAAAATGTTTGCAACACAAGCAGAGATGTCCAAAAGCAGCCAAGTAGGAGCCTTGAAGTTTCCGTTCTCAAGCATTTGGAATTATTTGTGCTGAAAAATACAAACTCCAGAACAATTCCCAGCATTTCTCGGTTGCCACACATGATTCAAAGCTTTAGAAGCCACCCGGAAAAAGATCATACACATTTTCATTCCTCTCCATTAAGTCCACCCGGTATTTGGATATCAGGACACCACAATCTGCACTGTCCTCGCCCATCTTCCTGAGTGAAAACTCTGCATGACTGCCACTGGGGAATCAATTACCTACACACGAGAAATGAACACAAATAAACTAAAAGCTCCAGACCTTTAAACTTCAGAAAATTTAGAGGAAAATAGATCATTCATCAATATTCAACAGATTAGTTAAAACTCTCCTGAAAGTGCACATGCTTCAACCCTGCAAAATTACCATGTAGAACATCAACACCCAAGAAAAAACAGCCAAGGATAAACATGAAATGCAACTGAAAGAAAAGACTTAAAAGACAAATTACTGCTTGCTCGCTCGCTCGCTCTCTCTCTCTCTCTCCCTCCCTCCTCCCACACACTCATAGAGTACACATAACATGCATTAAATAATAAAGCCAAGTTTCAACCATACACCAATTCTATATTGCCCTTGATGTGGGAACTTGGAAAAGCAGCCCTGCATGGGTGAACAGTGGTCAAATTTGACAAACCAAAGGATTATAACCATTACACATCTGAAATACAACAGATAAAATTAAAATAAGAGGTAAGAGCTATCAGTTAATAATCTCTTCTACACTTTTTACATTACATATAACCTTCCTCCCTGTACCCACTCAATCTGGAAAAGAAAGGGAAAACATCATCAAGAAAAGAAGAGGAGTAACGGAAAAGAGTGAATAACGATTAAAGATGCTACAACAATGGCCGCATTGACCAGAGGCACCATGCGATAGTTACAGTTCAGAAACTGTAGTACAATGAGAGAGAGAGTTCAGCTACAATATTGGTATCAAAGTCAGACTACAGGAGAGAGAATTAATCTAGAAATAGTTAGGTAAGATTGCATTAAACAACCATAGAAATAAAGTCCTCCTACAAAAGGCAGGATATATCAAGCCTGCCATTTTTTAAGTATCCGCATTAAGTTCTTCGACATAAGTTCAACGAAAGGACAAAATGTTCCAGAAGCAACATAGCATAAAGACAATTATTTATAATCTAGCTCATGTCCATCCCGTCTCCAACTTGGCTGCAGATAGGACTGACAGCAGAGAAGGATCTCTCAAATGGAGAAGGATGAAGCTGTGCATCACGCCTGCGCTTAAATGCGCAGCTTTCGGAGGAAGAACTTTCAGCATCAAGCTTCCTACGGACGCCTCTCACAGCCTGTTCCTCAGTTGGTGTTAGGGGGAAAATCTTGCCGCTTGCTAGGCAAAGTGAACTATGGTTATCATACAAAATCCTCTGGTTACAATTCTTGTCACAGATGTGTGTCAGTCCTGTCAGTTTACAAAGGTACATGTTTCCACAAACATGTTCGTTTTGGCATTTCCGATCGCATTTGTGGACTGGAATAGGCCCATCCCGGCCTAAAATAGTTGACAGATAAATAATATTTCCAGCCCCTGCTACGATGGATTTGCCACATACCTCCATTGCTTCCTTCGACTAGAAACTTCTTAACTCCAAGACTATATCCCAAACGTTAACACCTTCCCCCGGAAATGTTCTGCAGAGCCCAACAAATCACGAAAAAATGATCAAACTCTCCACAAAAGGCTAAATGGCGTAGAAAGCTGTCAAATTCTCAGGTCTATTATCGTTTTATCTTTCACCACTCGCATCATCATCATCGCCTTCCACGACCTCAAGGCATCCGAGTGCTTTTTGTCATCTAATAAAACATAATATGGGCAATAATGGAGGAAATGAAAGAGAGACCGAGAGGGTGGGAGAATGAGCAGGGAAAGCTCAAAGGGTCGCAGATTATAAGCAATAGCTGGAGAAGACAGAGCTATTCAGAGGCTAAAAAAGGCAAATACAGGTCCCAGCTGCTCTCTTTATTTATACTGGACACCATCCCAGAGAGAGAGAGAGAGAGAGAGAGAGAGAGAGAGACCCTGAAAGCTGAACAGACAAAATTTAGCCAAAATCTCAAATTTCTCCATGGAGACTCAGAGGGGGGTAATAAAAAGCAGAGATTGGTCAATTTCTCCTCGAACCACAATCGCAGCGCCAACTCAAATGGCTAATCCTCGCAGACCCGGTCTCAAAAAAGGCAATTTTATCCTCTCCTCCATCACCAACCCATAATTAGAAACACCAGCTAAGGTTTCCCCACCAGATCTACGCCACACGAGCGCGCAACTGGCAGAACAGAATCGTTCCAAGGCAAAAGATGCCCAAAAAGCATCGCACGGACAAGACACACGACAGAAACGAAGACCCTCTTCAGGGCAACACGACCAGAACCCAACAAATTCAACGGCCGAACACACGTCACCATGGCCAGAAAGAAAGAAGACCACAGAAATCACATGAAAAATCCGACCGAACCCAGAAACGAGAGGCCACTCACCAGCTCGTCGAGCCACGGAACGCCTCGGCCTCCTCCTCGGAACCCAACAAGGACAGCGCCTCCCTCTTCTTCCCCTCTCTCCTCTCTCTCTCTAACCTCTTTCTCTCTCTAACCTGAAAGCAAAGCAGCGAGGGGACGAGGAGTGAACGGAGTATTTATAGAGGGAGGAGGGGCGGGGGAGGAGGGGCCCCAGGGGAAGGCTCGTCCCTCTCTTTCTTCTCGTGACGTTGACGAAGAACTGTGAGAGAGAGAGAGAGAGAGACAACAGACGAGATTAGAGAGAAGTAGATAGAAATGAAATGCGAGTGAAATTCGTGCGAAATGAAGGGGTGAATTTGTCAGATCGGATACCACCCCCATTTAGTGGGAATAATGCCTTCTCCTCCCCCCAAAAAAATAAATCAATAATAAAATAAAATAAAAAAGAAAAGCGAAAAGGAAAAAGATAGTGGATAATAATATAAAGCGGAAATATCAACCGGCGTTCACTGTGACGTGTCTAACGTCTCTCCCCCGCTCTATTCCAACGTGTTTTTCTTGTTTTTCTTTCTTTATTCGTTTTGCGTCCTGATAGGGCGGAAATGAAGGGGGGCGTGCGTGGACTTTTGAACGGTCTCGCCCTATCCGCGCCCTCCGCGTGTCGCCGTCCGCGTCGTGGACGGAGAGAAAAGCGCGCCCGGTCAACTGGACTTGTTGAACGGGCGCCGAGATGGACGGTGGGCCTTCGAGGGCTCGCTCGCTCGGGGGAAAGTCAGGCCCAAACTCGCTTCACCCAATCGAGCTTTTCTGTAAAAGGCCCAATGGGCCATAAAAATTAGGGGTGGTGGGCCGGTTTAACCGGAACGGCCCACCTGGTCCTGATCCGAATCGGACCGGAATCGGTCCTGTCCGGTTCCCTCGTGGCCGGGAGGAGGAAAAAAGACGATCATTCGTGATGGCGAAGCAGAGAACTGCGGGCGAGGATCAGCAGGATATGGACGGCGAGTTCGATTGGCGCGCGAGGTGTTGAGAGATCGTTTGCGACTCCCCCTCCATCTCTCCATCTCCATCTCCATCCCATTGCCCTTCGATCTGCTGAATCTCTCACCGACTCAGTCTTTGATCTTTCTCCGTTGGGTACTGGTTGAGCAGTCCGGATGGGTGGCTTGGAGGTTTCGGAACACGTAGTCGTCCGCCCTGCCGATTTGGGGTTTTCTCCAGTTCTCTGATCTCCCTCAACCTCCATTGGTCTCCATTCTTCTTTTGTTCGGTTTTAAATCCACTGCGTCCACGCTTCGATTCGCAACTTGGCCGTCTTCTACTTTGTCGAAAAACAGGCTCTTTGTTTGTCGCACCGAGTAATTAGGGTTCTTCGGATAAAATATAACTAGTTTCGGTTTTCATTTTTCTAATAATAAAAATTAGAAAAAAATAAAAGATGCTATCGGTCCGGTCGGTGGATGGGTCCACACCTGGAACCGGGACCGAGCCGATACTTACCGGATCCGGCTCGGTCCGGTTCTTCTTGCTCATAGAACCGTCAAACGCCCCCACCTTCTTCTTCAAGGACTCTCTGCGTAGCTAGGGTTTTGAAACGGCGGAGGCGGCCGTCGCGGTGGGGCCGAAGATCATGGTGGGATTCAAGGACCGGTACATGGTGATGGAGGTTTTCCTGGATCCGAATCGAGAGCTCGGGGTGGATGACCCCATCATACTCACTCAATTCAACGTATCCAAAGCGATACGGGACAGCATCCTCGTGAACTTCGGGAGTGCGGCCTCGCTTCGTCTCTCGGATCCTTTCAAGGTACTCTTCCTTCTTTATGGGATCCCTCGTATCCTGGAATCAGCAGGTGTTTGGAGGTTGAATTCTGTGTTACTTCGCTACCAAGTTCTGCGATTCGGTCATGGTCAACCTAAGTAGTTGTGATCTTTCGTGCAGTGAAGTATGTAAATCCCATCACGAAGCTTTGCATCATCAGAGCTTCTAGGGAGGAGCACCAGAAAGTTTGGGCTGCGATCACCTTGGTCACGAGCGTCGGAAATTGCCCGGTGCTGTTTAATTTACTCGACTTGAGCGGTGAGTCGAACGAGTGTCGACCCGGATGCTGAATAGCACAAAAATTCATCCATTACTCGTTGAAATTGAATCATGAAATTAACGCTTTATTCTCCTACTGGCGATTGTAAGCGGATTAGCTTAGTGGGATCGGCTTTTGTAAAAATATCTTGTCTCAATCCTTCTTAACAAAAGAACAATACCGCCTGGATTCTTGAACTGTGTTTTTTTTTTTTTTTCTTTTTTTACACAAGTCACATTAACTGAAGCTTGAACTTTGAAAGCATAATGGGTGCCGAATTTGCAGTGCTGTTATTGTGATACTAGCATGATTTTCTAGCAGATTGGGAAAAATTTCATGAGGTTGTTAGCTCATATTTCTTTTCGTCTGACCATGATGTGCAAAATTATTTGATGGAAAGAGTGAGATCTTTTGCTGGAAGCTAATTGGGTGAGATTTCTATTGGTGCCAGGAAGCATCAAGGCCTGTAAAAAAGCTGCCTTGAAGTGTGATGAGTTGAAGTTTGAGCAGTACAAGCTTGTCTCCAGGTCTCGTCTCTCACCCGAGGTGGTTCAGCAGATGCACAACTGCCAAGAAAAGATTAAAATTTTGGAGCACTAGGAGCGCTGCCCTTGTATAGTGTACATACCTTTGGCTGGTATGATCTGTGCAATTGTTGTATTCTTTTTTCCTTTTATATGATATTTCAAGTTTCAATGCAGTAGCGTGTAATTCAAGCGCCTGAGCTGAATCTCTAAGTGGTGTATATGTTGGCTGTTGGCAAGAATCTTGTCCTTGTTTCTTTGGAGTGGTTATAAATGTCATGAATTATCACTGGACAGCATACACACTTGATATTCCAAATTAAACTACGGTATGGTGACTGAGGTTTCAAAAGCAGTTGAATTTGGTATTCCCACTTCTTACAGAATCTGCTGATTGGCAACAGAAATCTAGCTGTATGCGTATGTATTGTGTCTCATAAATTTTTATATACAACTCTTCTCAGTGCATCTTTTGCTTGTTGATGTTACTATATCTTCTAGGCTTTATGTCTAATTTGATCTTGACGTCACGATCTTTGCAGGTCTACCGAAGCAGGGCAATTGAGAAACCCTTTTCAACTTTCACCTTAAGGATCATAACTTTCCTCTTCTTTCCCAAGCCCCCTCAACCATCTTCTCACTGGAGTTGATATCCTGTATATCAGACATGCCAGGTGAGCTTTACGGCTTCAACTGCCATGACTTGAAATGCATGCCTACATGCCTACTCTTGTCCATGGGTTAAATCTCCATTACTGAATGTAATTGATCCCATAGCCAGATGATCATATGGGTTTTGTCGATTCATGTGATTAGATTTACACCAAGGTTCAAGATGCAATGTGGAATATGAAGCTGAGAGAATATAGTTTGAGCGCAAGTACAAAAGAATTGCCGGTACAGTTTATGCCTTTTGCAGGCAGTGTGCACCAGTCTGATTCCTCTCTACTGCATGGGACAATTTTGGGGTATCTTCAAACAACCATCTTTTTCTTGTTTTTATTTATGTTTTTATTTCCTCTTTTTTTGATTTGTTTGGGTGCGTCCGTGTTTTCTAACTTTGACATGTTGTATGCGAGTCTATTGATGTGGCACTTCAGAAAAATGGGGTCAAATTTGGCAAGGTCTATTTCAAGTATTAATTTCATATAATATCACCATGCTCGTGTGGTAAATATCATCATAATTAAAGACGGTATCTATTAAGAAAAGGTTTTTTTTTTTTTTTGGTAACCAAAGATCCGCCGAAGCCCCCTTTCACTTACGCTAATCAAGGTCACATCGCCCTCCAATCGCAGATGGCATAGAGGACGTCGTGCCAAGCACTATTTAGACGTCAGTACCTCGGGGGATTAACCCTGGACCCCAACACCAAGGCTCCCCACTTAAGACACTTTAGCAACGAGAGAGTTCAAACTCTCGACTTTGGCGATGAGGGAGAGAACGCACACCAACTGTGCTACCTGTAGTTGGGTTCTATTAAGAAAAGTTTATAAAGGTGTCAATTCATATTTATTGTCCTGATGAGTCGAGTCATTCATAATCAGGTGTGAGTTGATGATAGTCAGATTGGCTTTGGTTAATGTAATCTTAAGAGCGAGAATGCCGGTATCCTTAAATGTTTTTTGATTGTGCTTGCGTCTGAACTGTAAAGCTAAGAGACCGAGTGTCAATGACATGTTTGTACGCCTTTAATGTCCATGGAGAAATATGTTTGATTTCTAATGCAATAGGAACTAATGAAGGAGCTAATTTCTATGTTAATTGTGAGTCTCAGAATCTAAATAAATGACGTTTGCAAGCCTGCATCTGTTTTGAGCACTCCAGACGCTTCCCAATTGCATTGAGATCCCTTGAATCCAATGGTTTAGATGTTACAGGACACAACTTCCTTTTCACACACAAGGGTTGAGCCACACCACAGGCAACAAGAATTTCTTGAAACGCATAGCTAGCTGAAGCGGTTCTCTTTTCATTGAATACAATGCAATTAACGATCCATGATTGGGGCTAATGAAGGGTTTCTTAGTGTCATTGTTTATACCATGTCGTCGAAATTTCTTCTTGCGTTTCAACTACTAAACTGGCATAGGTGAACTAATCTTTTAGAGCAGAATAGTCCGTTGTCTATATCGATATGATTCAGTAATAGAAGTCAGAACATGAAAATGCTAGAAAGAGTTCATGCCGGTCGTACATCTGCTGCTCTCAATGACGGCCTTGGATGCACGGAGTTGCAAACTACTAAGCACGCGCAAAAAATGCCGTCGTTCCTTGAATTATGGAAAAGGCTATCAGCATCAGAAGGAAAAAGGAGTATAAAAACAAAATGCAAAAAAATTCAAGATATCTCCTCAAAACAGTTTGAGAAATCTCGGTGAAACTATAGAGTAATGTTGACCATAGTCATCATGATAACAGGACCACAGCACGTTATGAAAACTTCTCGTAATTGATTTGACCCCTCAGTTTTCAGTCCACAAAAGCAAATTAAAAGTAAAAATAGCACCTATAAGACAGCTATAGAAGTGAACTAATTAATGATCCTCATTTAGTGAACAAAACCCTCTTTCCTATATGAAAATGTATATAAATACATATGTTATATGTATATGACATCATATATCATAGGTGTACATCAATAAATTTATAGGTGAATTGATAACTTGAGGAAAGTAAGAAAAAGAGAGTAGATATTACCTTACACAATTCTCTTAAACCGCATTTTTTTTTATAACTAGAAGCAACATACATCCATAAAGAGAGAAACAGATAAAATCATTAATTGGTGAGTTTACATTTATTGACCGATACATCATTATTACATCCGAATTAACAAGTAAGGCAAATTGATGATGATATATTCTCCCGGAAACACTATATTAAATTGAATGAGATGATTCAATTTTCTTTTCTAGTTAATGTAAAGGTACGTGCCTAACTAATGCTAAGGAAAGTGAAAGGAAATGGAACTTTGTGATGATGCAATTTAACTACAAAACTCCATTTTGCCAAACTTTGCTATTATTTATAGATATAATTGAGTAGCTGATTACAAAGTATTTTTGGATCGCACTAAAATTGCAGACAACACTAATTCTGACTGCAGACAGGTGGGCAAGCCAAATTGAAACAGCAGCAGCTAATGTAACTAAAAGGGCACTAAAGATACGGACATCGTTACACAATTAGCGAGAGATTAATAGATTCAAGGCTAGATCAGGCGCCATCTTTCTAGAATCTTGGCGCTAAATTATCTATTCAAGTTGCGGCGGGAGGGTATCGCCCCGAGTGGCCCGGACGGATGCAGCCTCGCTGCCTGCAATCTCACTCCCTGCAGTATATTTCAAAGCTATCACAAGAGCCCTAAAAAGTAGTTTGTCGGTGAAGAAACGAATGAGAGGATTTTTGCTCCCATATGGAACACCACGCAAAAAGAGGAGACACAAGATACCGAAGAGGGCGACAGATCCCAAGACCAGGAGAAAAATAGATAACCAAGCAACTTTGGTTTCGGTCACGTAGACGCCCGCCATGAATGCGAGAGGCATTGTGAAAAAAGTTATCGTCAACGGGTATAATGATAGGACAATGGCAAGTCTCTTCATATAAGGATCATTAAGACTTGACATGAAGAGGAGGACGAGTGCCATGATTGAGCTATACAGGGCGATGGCGTTGCAAGTCACAAAGACTTTGTACATGGCTTTGTGAAGCAATAAGGGGACTCCAGCATCTCCGTCAGAACCATTATATCCTCCGGGAACGGATAAACCAGAAGTGAAAGTGACAGAGGCCACAAGCGCCATTATGACTGACAAAGTATTCACATGGTCCCTAATTCTTTCAAATTCCGGCGGTTCCAATCGTTTCGGTGGATTTCGACCGGTTGGCTTGCAAATAGCTAATTCTTTACTTGCCGGTGTTCCGACACGTTCCACAGTTATCCACGTTAACAACTGCAAGTAGTGAGTCGAAGAATAAATAAAGAAACGAACATATTATGATTTTGGCAACTAAATTGCAGATGTGGGTGAGAGCACACTAAATGACATGCCTCCCTATTTTATGTTCTAGTTCCACCCCTGATTGGTATAACAAATGATTACCCATGAGAAAAGTGTAAAAGGTTGTACCTTCCCAATTGGAGGCCAATGTGTTGTAATTTCCTGCTTTGCCACATCACAAGCCGTCATGTTATTCTTATTGACCAACTTAAGATTAACTCTTTTGTCTCGTGCAAGAAGCAAGACCGAAGGTTGGCAATGCAATGCAGCTAGATGCAGAGATGTATTCCCATCGAAATCTCTTGCATTTATGAGGTGATCGAATTTGGGATTTTCCAGTATGTATTCGACAGTTGCAGTGCATCCGTGCCTCGCTGATACGTGAAGAATATTTTGTCCCAACCTAGTTAAGAACTCTGCAGGGTCTTGCCATTGACTAAGCAACGCCTCGACAATCTCGACACTATTCATCATGCAAGCGACATGGATAGGGAGATAGCCCATGCTGTCTTGCTCCAAGGCGCTTGTTGGGCACTTCTCCATCAAGAACTCGACTCCATCGAGATAATTGTCATACACTGCCAAGTGGAGTGGAGTACCGTGTCCCGCATCTCTCAATTGAAATAGCCATGGCTTCTTTTCCCACATCTTAATCAGCATATCTAAATATAATGTGAAGTTATCTATTGGGATGAATATGATGTCTGTAATTCTTAAACAGTAGTTTATCTTATTCAAGAAGATCCGAATTATCAAGAGTTGACTCACAATTTTGTCCCATAGGATAGCAAGCTATCATACCATATGTTCCACGTGCCCCATTAATCTAGACTTTGCTTGTGATACTTGATTTTTCCACCACCATTGGAAATCAAAATGAAGAACACGAGAGTGACCAAGAAGATCAAAGAATAAGCTAGAGAGCACAAAAGCAGGGCTTACCCTTTGTCCGGTGTATAAGGGCGACATGAACGGGCGACATGCCGAAGATCCTTTGACTCTCTGATTGACTCTCTATTCTCCTCCAGTATTCGCCATCGTCTAGCGCTTCCAACAAGAGCTCGAGAACCTCCGAGTCCCCTGTTTCGACTGCTACGCACAATGGAGACTTGCTTTCGTTATTTTGACAATACAGTAGGCTAGGGTCTTTACTCACCAGATGACCTATCACCTCGCGATGGCGATTCCTCACGGCCTCATGCAGAGCAGAGTTGCCGCAGCGGTCAAGGTATGTTGGCGCCCCTTGGGGAAGGAGAAGCTCCACTGCGCCAGCTTTCCCAGCTCTAGCTGCAATGTGAAGCGGCGTCTCTCCTCTGGAGTTCTCACAGTAGATCAAATGCTCAGGGACGAATTCGATGATTGCTCTGACATTATCATCAGTCTCTGTATTCCATTCATGTCAGGTTAATTTGAGCGCGAAAGATCGGTAATTTTAAAAAATGCACGGTCCCACCATTTTTAATATACCTGCCGCAGCGTGAAGCAGGGTATTCCCTGAGGGGCTGCGTCGCCCGAGAAGGACAGGCAAGGACACTTTTTCCTCGGCACAATGATCCTTCAGGGCTTCGATGAACTTGTCGACGTCCTCTTTCTTTGCGACCGAGAATAGCTGGGGAGCCAAAATATTGTCGCGTTGTGGAGGATCGTGTTGTTGCTTGCTCGGGTCGGCTCCGATTTTTAATGCTTCTAGTTTCTGCCTTCTCCGCTCCCAAATCTCCTTCTGGTCACCTATAGACAGTCGCACATCCATGTGTCACGGGCCGATCGATCAACTCTCGATTCACCCGTGCGGCCTTAAGGTTTTACCCCTAAGCGGCCTTTCTCACACTCGACTCACAACGAACTTCTAGAGATAAACACTTGATGAGAGAGAAACTCTGGATTTTCATATATGTTGTGAATGCTTTACAATGAGGGAGGACACCCCCTTATATACAAGTATAAGGCAAACCCTAACCGTAGATCTCCCTTAGATCTAACGGTGGAGATTGCACCTCCCCATCTACCAACCACTTGCATTCATAGCCAACTACCAGCTATATGCATTTATGGCCAACTACCATCTACTCGCATTTATAACGTATGCGTACAAATACTGTATGCTTTGCCCCTAGGAGAATACTATACATCTCGGGAACATCAGTTGAGGGTCGTCACGTGTCACGCCCGTGCCATGGAAACCTCTTGGTCATGCTAACTTTCGGGCCGTGACATTCTCCCCCACCAAATCAGGCGACGCCCTCATCGCGTCTTCGGCATGGAAATCTTCTATCTCTTTCGAACGCAAAGACTCTCCTCGGGCTCCCAGGCGGCTTCGCTCTCGGAAGACCCTTCCATCGGATCATATATTCGCGCTTGGGCGCACAATACCGTTTCCGTATGACTCGGTCCGCCAAGATGCTCTCGACTTCCCGATCATACGAGGTCTTTGCCCCGAGCGGCGCTCAATGAGACTCTCCTCGATCCGGGTCTTCCTCATCAATTTGGAAGGGTTTGAGCATACTTACGTGGAACACCGGATGTACCTTGAGTTTTGGAGGTAGTTCCAGCTTGTATGCAACCTTTCCCACTCGTTGTAGCACTCGAAATGGCCCCTCGTAGCGACGGATCAACCCCTTGTGCACGTCCTTGTATCGAAGAACCACGTGCAGCTTGGCCAGCACTTGGTCTCTAACCTGGAACTCCACGTGCCATCGTTTCTTGTCCGCCCATTTCTTCATGCGCTTGGAGGCTTTGTGTAGACACGCCCGGGCCAAGTCCGCCTCTTCTTGCATATTTTTGGCGAACTTGTACGCGGGCGGGCTACTCCCCCGGTAACCCGAAGCAATGGTGCTTGGGGTGTTTGGTTGTTGCCAGTTGCAACCTCAAACGGACTCTGGCCGGTCGACTCGCTCCATTGCAAGTTGTAGGAAAATTGGGCTACGTCGATCAACTTTGCCCAATCCGCTTGCGTCGTGCTCACGTAGTGCCGGAGGTAGATCTCCAAGAGCGCATTGACCCGCTCCGTCTGACCGTCGGTTTGGGGATGCAAGCTCGTTGACATGTTCAACTTCGACCCTAACAATCTGAACACTTCGGACGGAACGTCCGTGGGCGGGGTCCCGATCGCTCACGATCGTTTGTGGCACCCCAGTACTTCACCACGTGCTTCATGAACAGCTTGGCCGCTTCCTCGGCCGGGCAATCCTTTGTCGCAGGCACAAAGGTTGCATATTTGGAGAACCAGTCAACTACCACCATTAGCGTCCGACACCCTTCGGACTTGGGTAGATTGACAATGAAATCCATGGAAATGCTTTCCCATGGACGGGATGGAACAGGAAGTGGTTGTAACAAACCTGGCGACGATCGTTGCTCCAACTTGTCTTGCTGGCAAACCAGGCAAGTCTTCACATATGCCTCCACGTCGTCGCGCATTTGGGGCCAATAGTACCGATCTTCTACGAGGGCCAGCGTGCGGTGGATCCCTGGATGACCCGCCCACTTCGAGTCGTGGCTCTCGCGCAAGATCTCCTTTCTCAGCTTCCCATAGAAGGGCACGTACAACCGCCTTCCCTTGGTGTAAAGGAGCTCGTCCTCGCACCAAAACTGTCGGGTTTTGCCCTCCTTGGCGTACCCGATGAGGGCTTGGGCTCTTGGATCATGCGCTAATCCCTCCTTGATGCGGCCGACCCATGGACAGCTCGGTCGACTCATCGTGTGGCTCATCAGTTCCGTCTTCCGACTCAGCGCGTCTGCCACGGAGTTGGCCTTCCCCGGCTTGTACTCCAGTGCGTAGTCGAATTCCGCCAGAAAATCCTGCCACCGAGCTTGCTTCGGACTCAACTTCTTTTGGGTCTGGAAGTAACTCGTGGCTATGTTGTCCGTCTTCACGACGAACTTCGATCCAGGATGTAATGTCTCCACGTCCGAAGGCAGTGCACCACCGCGGTCATCTCCTTCTCTTGGACGGTGTAGCGACGCTCCGTGTCGTTCAGCTTTCGGGACTCGAACGCCACCGGATGTCCATCGCATAAGAACACCACCCGATCGCATAATCGATGCATCGGTCTCTACCTCGTAAGGTTTGGTGTGGTCGGGCAACGCCAACACCGGCTCCTCGGTCATGGCCGTCTTCAATCGGTCGAAGGCTCTTTGGCATCGATCCGTCCACTCCCACGCCCTTTCTTTCTTCAGTAGGTCCGTGAGTGGCACGGTGATGCTCGAGTAGCTCCGCACGAACCGTCGGTAGTAGTTGGTGAGGCCCGGGAATGACCTCAGCGTGGTACCTTCGTCGGCGGCTCCCATTCGACGATCGATTGTATCTTTGCCTTGTCCATCCGCACACGTCCACCTCCGACGATGTGCCCCAAGAACGGAACTTCCTCTTGGGCGAAGGCACACTTGTCGCGCTTGACGAACAGCTTGTTCTCGCGCAAAGTTTGGAAGACCTGCCTTATGTGCTCGACATGTTCCTCCAGCGTCCGACTATATATGACGATGTCATCTAGGTAAACCACAACAAACCTATCTAGGAAAGGATGGAGTACCTTGTTCATCATCGTGCAGAAAGTTGCCGGAGCGTTGGTCAAGCCGAACGGCATAACCGGGAACTCATAAGATACGTATCGCGTCACGCGAGGTTGTCTTCGGCTCGTCCCCCTCGGCGATCCGAACTTGGTAGTAACCCGATCGAAGATCCAACTTGGTGAACCATTTAGCGCCCCCAAGTTGATCAAAGAGATCCGCAATGAGCGGGATCGGGTACTTGTTCTTCACGGTCAGCTTGTTCAGCGCCCGATAGTCGATGCACATCCGGAGTGACCCATCGTGCTTCTTTTGGAATAGGACCGGCGCGCCGAACGGGGCCTTTGACGGCCGTATGTAGCCCGCATCGAGCAGCTCCTTGAGTTGCTTCCTCAACTCTTCTAACTCGGGTGGCGCCATTCGGTAAGGCGCCATGGCCGGCGGTCGAGCGTCAAGCACAAGCTCGATCCGGTGATTCACCTCCCTCTTGGGTGGCAGCTTCTTCGGCAGCTTCGAAGGCATAACATCCTTGAACGAGTCGAGGACTTGGGTTGCTTCCGTCGGGACTTCTTTCCCTTCGCCCTTGTCGTTCTCGATCTTCAAGGTTGCCAGGAAGGTCACCTCTCCCTTCCTTGCTCCTTTGGTGAGTCGTATGGCCGAGATCATCTTTCGATCACGCTCCGACTCACGATGGACCGGAATCATGCATTGGCTACTCTTTTCCAACACACATATGCATTCCGCAAAGGGAACTACAACAGCTTGGATCCTATCTAGGAATTTAATTCCAATGACAATATCATAGTCGTCAAGTGGAATTACCTCTAGAGTCTCCTTGCCTCTCCATGAGCCGAGTTGTAGCTCCACGTCCCTTGCAACCCCGATCGCAGGGACTTCCTTTGAGTTCACGGTTTTGAGCCAGCTGGCTCCCTTCTCAACCCGTAGGTTAAGCTTCTTTGCGGCCTCCTCCGAGATGAAGATGTCGGATGCTCCCGTGTCCACAAGCACACTCATTGTGGTCACTCCGATCTTCACGTCCGCGAACATCAAGCCCTTAGGCTCTTTGGCCTTCTTGGTCTTGATCGTGCTAAGGAGTCGCAACGATCCCAACCGTGCTTCCTCCCTAGGCTCGTCTTCTTTGCAAAGAGCAGCCAACTTGGCTTTGTTCGGGCAATCCTGCGCCATGTGTGGGCCGTCGCAGAAGAAGCAGCTATAGGAACGTACCTTCCTTTGCCCACCTCCATTTTGTCCAGCATTGGCCCGGTGAGGATGAGGACCATTCGGCGGTCTAGCTCCAGTCGGGCGATTGTTGAATCTACCCCGATCTCCCCCACCAATGCCTTTGTCCCTTGGACGGTTGTCTGGTCGGGATGTGGAAGGCGACGCCTTGTACTCCACGAGCGACTCGGCTACGGTCATGGCCGTAGTGAGATCTCCCACGTTGTACCGCTTCAATTCTTGCTTTGTCCATGGTTTGAGACCACCCATGAAGCTGGTGAAATGCTTGACTTCGTTCATCGGGGATTTGGAGTAGCAACTCAGAGAACCGCTTGATGTAGTCGAGCACACCACCCTTTGCTCGAGGCCTTCAGCTCGTCACGAGCTTCCTCCTCCGCATAAGCGGGAAAGTAGTTCCGTCGAAACTTTCGACGAAGCCTACCAGGTCGCGATAGGATTCCCGCACTTATCATCCGGCCAGACGACGCCACCACAATAAGCACTATCCGCTAAGTACATAGATGCAGTATTTACCCGTGATTGCTCGTCGTTAATCCCCATGGCTTGGAAGTACCGCTCCATATACCAGAGGAAATTGTCCACGTCCTTGGCCACCCGCAAGCCTCGGAAATCCTTTGGCTTCGGTGTGTCCACTCGTGGACCTTGCACAGTGATGACACCGTTCACACGTGCAGCTTGTGCTTCCGTGAGCTTACCCATAAGCTCAGCAATCTCCGCGCGCATGGCCGCCATTGCCGCCTCAAAAGGTTCGTACCGTTGGGCTAGTTCCTCCTGTAAGGTCCCCAACAACTCGTGGCGGAGTTCTCCATGTCGGTCTTGAGCTCTTGCACTTCCGCAACCAGCTCCTCCCTTCGGCGTCAACTCGAGTCCACGATGCAGGTCAGTCGTCGGCCAGATCCTTGGACATCGGAGCGAACAACTCTAGCTTCGCCATCCGTTGTGCAAGATCCCCCATAGGTTCTTTCGAAGCCCCACGGTTCTTCTTCCCCCTTGACGCCACTCTTCTCGGCGTTCGCCCCACGATCGCGCGGTCGTCACCCCGGGACTAGCGCCTCATCAGATTGTGGATCAGCCATTGCACTTGCACTTGGATCGCAAATCAGCTCTGATACCACTTGTCACGGGCCGATCGATCAACTCTCGATTCACCCGTGTGGCCTTAAGGTTTTACCCCTAAGCAGCCTTTCTCACACTCGACTCACAACGAACTTCTAGAGAGATAAACACTTGATGAGAGAGAAACTCTGGATTTTCATATATGTTGTGAATGCTTTACAATGAGGGAGGACACCCCTTATATACAAGTATAAGGCAAACCCTAACCGTAGATCTCCCTTAGATCTAACGGTGGAGTGCACCTCCCCATCTACCAACCACTTGCATTCATAGCCAACTACCAGCTATATGCATTTATGGCCAACTACCATCTACTCGCATTTATAACGTATGCGTACAAATACAGTATCGCCTGCCCCTAGGAGAATACTATACATCTCGGGAACATCAGTTGAGGGTCGTCACGTGTCACGCCCGTGCCATGGAAACCTCTTGGTCATGCTAACTTTCGGGCCGTGACACATGTCTCTGTGTGCGACTTTGTGTCTCGACTTTTGAGTGAATTTGCCCTGGTGTCTTGCTACGACTCAAATTTAGCATATTTATAGCCACAAGTCGAGTTCAACCTGATTGGCCAATGGACCTCTGCAACCCGCATTTTACTGACGTGTCCACGTTGTGCCACAAATATTCTCACTTAGCTCCTATGTGGGAAAATTCGTTGTCACGTATTATATGGACTTATTTGTTAGAATTACGCTTTTGCTAAAAAAAATCAAATTTAAAAATTTCATCTGCATTTCAAAAGAAAAATTATACGAAATATATTTAATATAGAGATGAATCTACACCTTAATATTTATACAACATGAAATTTGGAGCATTTAGAAATCGAAACTATCAAAAAGTGCGCATTGCGAGATTTAGCTTTTCTTTTTCTTTTTTTTATAAGAATCATATCGTTTTTTTTCTCTCTTTCTCGCATTAATGTTAGAGTATAGGCAACACACTTTGATTGCGCGCGCCCTGCACCAACTTTAGCTTGGGTCTTTCTATGAATAAAAGGAAACATTAAATATCTTTAGGTTAATACTCAGAAAAACTCATGCTGGTATACGTGACAAATTCACTCTAAATTATTTTTGACTACCCAAAACACCAAACTAGTATACTTGTAATAAATTTACTATCCGTTATTTTCATTCAATTTTACTATTAAGTTATTAAGTTAAATGACACGTGACAATTTTTTTTTTACGTGGCAATTGATTAGTATATTAATTAGGGATTTTATACTATGTTTGTCACAGTTATACCAATTTAAGATTTTCATGATAAAAAAAAAATTGAAATAAATTTGTCACATGTATACCAATTTAGGGTTTTCATAATATTAATCCAATATCTTTTGAATTGGGTTATAATAAGCTCAAGACTAATTAGGTCTGGTTGAGCCTGCCACCATCCGCTTGGCTGACAAGCTTTAAGAAAGATTTGTCCAAGGTGATGCGTAAATTTTCTTTGCTCCAATGTGGGACTTGAGGTGCTATTAAATTCCTTATTTAAAGTAGTTATAGCACTTTGGTTGGTACGGAGGATAGATCCCTTACTTAAGATAGTCATGGCATGTTTGATACGGGATTGTCCTTTTTATCTTGTGCCACTTGCAGCATCGTCGCCTCCTGCAAAAGCAAGGCATCTCAGCTTTTTGTTCATCTATCTATTAAAGAATAATAATGGCAGTCATGGAGGTAACGGAAAAGAGGAGAAGAGAGAGAGAGAGAGAGAGAGAGAGAGAGAGGGAGGTTGAGCAAGGCAAGCTCAAAGAGTGGCAGATTATAAGCAAAAGCTGAAAAAATTAAAAAATTTAAGATTAAATTATTATCCTCATGCATCACGTTGGCGATTGATTTAGTCATAGATTTTCAATTTAACAAATTCAATCTTAAACCTTTTAATAATTTGTAAATTATCAAAATTTTAGTACTAAATTGACAAAATAAAAAAATTTATAAGAAAGCACATTGTGAAAAAATTTACGACTAAATTAACCAAATTTTCCTAGGACGACCTGTAATAAGAAAGCAAAAAGAAGAAAAATTAAATAAATATCATTTTCCCCTAGAAGAGATCGAATATAGTAAAAGAGATTTGGAGAAAATAATGCAATTGACACAATGAATTATTTCATCCGTGTTGATCATCATCCAAATCAGATTAAGGTTTTTGTCCCCCTTTCTCGTCAAAGTTTCCAATATATTTTCAAAATTGAAAAAGTTTAGGAAATTGTCAATGTATGTATCAATTTTTATATATTTTGAAAGGTTTAAGTTATTCCACATTGAATAAACAACAAATTGAGAAGCAATAAACTCAAAAAAGTAAAATTCCCAGAGTTTTTTTCACTAGAATAATCGATTCCCTCAAGAAACTCTTAAAAAGAAAAAGCTTAAAGCAGTGGTCTGTTCATTGTTGCTTCTTTCGTCTTTTTTACGTTGACGTGTAACGTTCCTCAACCCCCTATGCGGGGAAAAATCGTTACCAAGTGCATTATATGGACTTGTTTGTTAGAATATGTTTTTGCGAAAAATTAAATTTTTACTTTTCTGTACAAATTTAAACGATAGTATACCAAAAATACCTACAAACTTACCTTTCAACCTTTGTATATTGTGAAAATTTTTAGTGTTTAGGAATTGAAAAACATGTCGAGATGCGTGAACCACAACATTCAAATTAAGAAAAAAGCGAAAGTTTATTGAGACTCATCACAAATTGGAACCATTAAAAGTAGTAGATTCTCTATAGGTCCCATCAGCTCTTACAAGTCAGATCTATTTTAATGGATGTAGTAGGTTGACTAGAAAATTTCTACAAAAAGCTATCGAAAATGTCATAAATCCATTATATTAATATCAATTCAGTTATAACATTTTAATTGGATCAATTCAGTTATATTAGTATTAATTCAGTCTACCTAGCTAATTTAAGATGAAAATCACTAATGTTAAGGCCATCTATCTTACATGACAAGGTTCGCTAAGATGAACATTTTTTTATAATTTTTTTAAAAATTATTTTGCTTTCTTTTTGTAGATGGCCAATTGCCAGCCACCAACCACAAGCTATGGTTGGTGAGGGAGGGCTGCCTAGGCAACGGTTTCCCACATGGGGCACAAACGAGGGTCAACCTCGGACCACACCTGGGTGAGGGGAGCGTCGATGAGGCCCCCCTCACTAGATCTGGCGAAGGGTGAGTGAGGGTTGGTGCTAGCCCTCATTAGCCACGGCCTATAGCTTATGACTAGCCATCGGCAATAAGCAAAAGGAAAGGAAAAAAATCAAAAATTAAAAAATTATTATTATAAATGTCCCACATTAGCACTAGCCACACTATGTAGAGCGACTGAAATTGTTGATGTGAGCGTCAGTAATTTCTGGCCTATATTTTAGGGGTGTGCAACGGGAACCAGCTCGAACCGAGAACCGGTCGGACCGGGCCAACCGGCCGGTTTGGGCGGTTCCCACGGTCAGCGATCCGGTTCCGGTTCCTAATCTTGGAACGGTGGCGGTCGGTCCGGTTCCGTTCTAAGGTGGGAACCCGGACCGAACCCAGACCAACCGAACGAAACAAATTTTTTTATATATAATTTATATACATAGAATTAATAAAATATATAAACATGATAACTTATTACAACTAAAATTGCAATTTGAGGTAGCATCATCTTATGTGGCCAAGAGACCATTAAAACTATTTTATTACTCTTTTATTTATAGAAAAAAATCTCCTTGTTAGTTTTTGTTGGAAATATGATTTGTTTTTTTTATTCTAATTATCTAAATACGGTTAATTGATTCTATGAATCCATGAGATTGGATATTAGGACAGTAGTATAAGAAACAACATATTTTGTATATTCTTTCCTATCGTACTCTTTTCTTGTATTATTAATAGGTGTGTAATACATGTACAAACACAGCAATACACAATACGGAAAATTCCTCCAATTCCTTCTCAGTTTTGTCAATTTTCTTTCTCATTTTCTATCAGTTTCATCTTCTACTTGATGTGGGACTAAAGGTTCCAAGAGACCCACAAGGCACTTCAAGCCTCCAAGAGTCCCACATTGACTAAACATTTAAAGAGCAGAGATTGTCTATAAAATCTAAGCCATGCATAACTTTTAGCCAAATTATTCACAGCTTTCATGGTTAAAGTTAAGTGTGAAAAACATGAAGTGTGAATCACATTTAAATATTTTGCACGTGGAAACATGTGTGATTAGTTTTGTTGAATTGCTCGAGAACTGAATTGGATTGATCGGTCCGGAGCACGGTCACTCTTTAGTGCAAAAAAATAGAGCCGATTTTGTTGGACCGGACCGGACCGGAACGGAACCGATGGTCAGTCCGGTTCCCAGTCCTAGGACCAAACAGTCCGGTCCACGGTTCGCAATTTTGGGAACCGGTGCTCCCGGTCCGGTTCCCGGTTCCAAAATGGAACCAGACCGAACCGGGAACCGATCACCCCTACTATATTGACTGAATAGACTGAATTAATGTCAATGTGAAAAAGTTTAGGACTAAAACGAAATAATTGAAAGATTTAAAACTGAATTGATATCAATTCAATAAGTTTTTGACTTTTTTTTTATGTACTTTTTCCTAATTTCTAAGGTCAAAGGAGTCACAGCTAAATATCTACTCCCAAATATGGTTTTTAATGTAGTTGCAAAAAGAGAGCGTTATAGCATTTAAGAAAAGTTGAAACAGGTTCTTGTAGGCATGGTTCATACTTCATATCATATCTTTCTTTTATTTTTTTTTTTGTCTATATTATTTTAACTTTCAACTCACTTTCAAACTTTTATCCATACTTCTTTGCACACCTAAAATTAAATGTCCCCATCCCTAGCCCCTTGATAAAGTGGGGATTCAAATTCCCCACCTCCCCATTCCTATATGGGAAGGGTGGTTACTGGAGCAACTCCCAATGGTTATATCTCTTAGTAGTATCATATTTCTGTCTTTTTAAGTGGACCCCCCATCTCTTTTCTTTTTAGGATTGTCTGAGGTGATGCAGTTCAATGTAGGTCTCGACTTATGAATCACTTTACAAATTTTCTCCGCTTCAACAAGGGCTTATGGGATTCCTTGCTTAAAGTAGTTATTGCATGTTTGGTATGAAGGAATCAGTCCATTATCCTTTAGTCTTGCCACTTGCATCATCATCGCCTTCCGCAAAGCAAGGCAATTAGGGAGGTAATGGAAAAGAGACAGTGGGGGAGGATGAGCAAAGGTTCAGAAATTATAAGCTTCTAGCTGGGAAAAACAGAACCATCCAAAGGCCAAAAAAAGGCAAATTCAGGTCCCAGCTGCCCTCTTTATTAGTATTGGAGACCATTGCGAGAGAGAGGGAGGGAGGGGGTCCCTGTGAGCTGAACACACAACATTTAACCAAAACATTAATTCCTCTATAGAGACTTAGAGAGGGCAAAAAGCAGATGGGTCAGTCCTCAAACCACAATCTTAGCTTTTGCTCAATAGTTAATGTCTCATAAAAAACTTACATTGGATGAAAGCTAGCATAAGCAAAGCCCAAAGCAAGTCCTTCCTTGCCCTGGCTTTGCAACATTTTCGGAAAGCCTTTCTTGCCCTTAGAACTTACTAAAATTTCCCTTTTACCCCAAAATGCCCCTTGAGAACTGCAAACTCAAATAGTCACGAAACCTCAAACGGAAAAATTATTCAAAAATGTTCTAAACCTATTACACTTTTACCAAATCAATCCTTAATAGTTTAATTTTGTTAATATTTTTATTAGTAATTTTATCAATCGAGTCCTAAATATTAACATATTAAAATATAATTAGAAATCGTCTACGTTAGCACCGAGATGTAAGGTAGCTAACATCAACGTTAGTGATTTGCAATCAAAATTGATTAGACATACTCAACCGACGAAATGTAAAAATGTTTAGAACTCAATTTGTAAAATTAAAAAGTTTATAACTAAATAGGTTTAGGGCTTTTTGGATAATTTCTCCACCTTAAGTTTGGTCGGTGACTTCGCCGTGACCACTGAAGTGGCCTTCGCTCATTGTTTTGAAAAAGTTTGATCATGCGATCATTTTTTAATTCTTAGGCACATCCATCTAGGTGACCATGTATGGCGAATTTGCAGAATTATATCTACCAACCAAGTAATTTCATAACAACATAATTATCCAACATCAAACAAAAAAAATGTAGATAAAATGGGTACAATATCGACTTGAGAAATGTTGGGAAAAATTAGACAAGACCTTATTATTATTATGTCTCGGGATAAGACCGCTGTGAATGATACTCGTAACTGAACCTGGAAATACTTAAACTAAATAATGTGAATTTCCTAACTAAATGATAACAATGATACATTAATCAAGAATGGACTAAACCTAGCCTAATATACAATTCTAAGCTAAAAGCAATTCCACTCTTCATTTATCACTTTTTAATCTTCATCTTTTAATTGAAACTAACTTCTATTCTACCTAAATACTACTAAAATGTCATTCGATCACTAAAATGTCACTTGATTATTAAGATACCAACTTTTTTTTTTTACTTTTTAATTTTATTAATTTTTTTTCCATGTCTATTTTAAAGAAAATGCGATTACACATCAAACGACAATAAACATGCTAAGGCAAATGTGACCAAAAGTAAATCACAATTACACAAATATGATCATAACGACGTCTGCAAATACAATTTCGACTTCGATGCCTATACTAAGGCAAAAGGGCAACCTAGGGCCGCCCTCGGCCACTTCGAGAATCCCCCTCTACACACCTGACAAGCCATGGTCCAATATGGATGGGGCAAAACCGAGAATTCCAAGGATCAACCGAGTTGCGAAATTGCATACAAATGTTAATTTGATGTCAGCACTAGCACTTCTACCATACATTCCTCTTTTTTTTTTCTTTTAATGTTCACGATAAGATGATTAAAATCTAATCTGTGCTAAGAATGTGGCAATAAATGAAAAATCAACAACCAAAATGTTCGATAACAATATGATATAAACATACAAAAAAAATGCCTGGGAATGATGTGATAATGCAATAGGACCACCCCGGGACTCATTAGAGGACCAAGGCGAGGCCGAATTGGCACCACCATGAGCTGGATGGTGGCGGCCAGCAAGTCCACAGCGGCTGGCACGACATAGAACACTTTAAAATGACAAGAAATCGACGGAAATCAACACTCTAATGAGGTCAAGGTCTTCCTAGTTCAAGTTCAACAAGTGGTGACCAGGGATACAAAGTAAACCAGCGAGCCAAGGATGACAAACGATGCGTTTAGAGGCACAAAAAAAAGCAAATAATCCCCTAGATGGGAAGAGATAAGACTGAAGATTTTTTTTTAATGCTTAAGAGGGATCAAACAAGGAAATAAGCACCAACAATAATGATAACAATAACAGCAATAACAAGATAAGATGGAACACGATAAAGATATGCCGGTCATCGAATGTCCGGCCTCAAACACTACCAGATCTGAACAGAAAGCGAGAGCCGTTTATTTTCCTGCCTCCAACAAAAACAAAATGAAAAGGAGACACCTTTAAGAGGGAGATTGCCGAGAGGAACCAAGAAACCGAGAGCTAATACAGACGAGGGAAAGACGGATTTGGAGAGTGAGTGACCGAGAGAGTATGGTGAGAAGATGGAGAAGACGAAAGATGAAGATGATAAGACCAAGAGACTACAATTGCGTGAGGGTGAGCTAAAGAAAGTAAGCAGCGGCAGAGATGGTAGCGATGGAGCGAGCAGCTACGGTATGGTATGAGGTGGAGATGGTGGAGTCGAGGGAGTGACCTTATGGTGAGGAGGGGGTGGCGAGAACAGCGACTTGAGCTAATGGCAAGGGGCCGAGATGGGGATGGCGGTGACTAAGGTGAATGAGCGATAAGAGTGAACAGGAGGCAAGGTGGTGAAGCTCGGCAGCCGAGAGGAAGAGCGAGATGGAAGCAACGGTGGAAGGGAATGAGGAGGCGTCGGTGATGAAGAGGGAACGCGACGGACATAGGAGAAGGGGAGATGGTGGGCTGAAGGTGATTGAGATCGAGGTGAGGCCGAGAGAGAGAGAGAGAGAGAGAGAGAGAGAGAGCTGATTTCAGAGGGCGTATGTGCTTATGGAAGGAAAAAGAGAGCCAGCCATGAGGGAGCTCCTGAATGAGCATTGTGGGTATGTCTTTTGTACGTGAGTGGCAGTGAGTGAAAAATGGAAAATTAAGCTCAAAGGCTGGAATTGGACCATTGGCATCAATTGGTTCTATCCATTAAAGAAGGTCACGAAGATGTTATTCATTTTTATTGTCCTCATGGGTTGAGTCATTCATCTTTATTGGCCCAGGCAAGGGTCGGCTTCACTGGGGCTTAACTGGCTAGGACTTGCCTATGGCTAGTGATGGTGATCCTCGCCCAAGCAAGGTAGTCCCCTTGGCCATCGCTTATAGCTAGTGGTTAGTCACTAGCAAAAGAATGAAAGGAAGGCAAAAAATAACGAAAATCATAAAAAATAATAAAAAAAGTTTAATAATATTGAAATATTATTGAAAAATTTATGTTATTGCCAGCCGTGTCATAAATAACAAGCAATCATTGGGCGATTTCCGATCAAAATTTATCGGAATGATTTAATTAGCAAAATGTAAAAAAATTTAGATTTTAATTGACATAATTGAAAGATTTTGGACTGAATTTATAAAAGTGCAATAAGTTTAAAACTTTTTGGATTAATTTTCCCCATTAAAATGATTTAAGAACAATAAGATAAACTTAAGAATTCTAATATGATAATGATTAAGCAGAATAATATATCTTTGATTTGCAGGAGGATTGGCTATAATCTAATAATATTTTTCTTTTGATTTAATTATGCCTAATATTGGATAAATAAATCCTGCGAATGTTATGGATGTAAGGATGCACATCAATCCGTCCGTGGTTATCGATGCCCTTCGTAGAAAATCTTTAGTCTTGCTATTCGACAACTTTTTGCAGCTAATGATACATAGGTTCTTGCTCATTTAGAAGGTTCTTGCAGATACGAATGCATTGAAAATTGATTTCCTGGCTCCTTTCCTCCTTGGCACCCTTACAAATCAAAGGGTATCTAGCGGGCTTTAAATGGAAGAGCTAATGGAGTCTGGTTAGGGCCTGTCTCTGGACTTTCCTCGAAGCTAGTAAGACTGAATGAGTTTTCTTTGCCGATTCCAATTTTATCTTTCCGCACACATTCGTAGTGCTAAATAACAACTGACGCAACTATCTTAGAGCCTTTTTCATTGCTCACTTCAGAGAGAAACCAACCTTAGATTCCAAGGACTGTGTTTAGTTTAGCTAGAAAAGATTCGTGATCGGTCTTCGGCATTCTTGATCACGGAATCCTTCCGGACTTTTCGTCTTGCTTCCTCCAATGGGCTTCCTCTCCAGCAAAAAATCTGCATATCTTCCGTGTTGTCAGCACCGAAAGTTTTTCATAGGAGAACAAGATTTATCTGGACCATGTCGATGCCCTTATTGGTGAAGCTTTTCATAGGAGGAACAAGATATCGACCGCTGTATTCCAACGTTTTATTTTTATTTTTAATTTTTGTTTTTGTTTTGCGTCCTGATTGGGAGAAAATGAAGGGGGGTGGGTGGACTTTTGAACTGTCTCGCCCTCCACGTGTCGCCGTCCGAGTCGCGAACGCAGAGAAAAGTGCGCCCGGTCAACTGGACTTATTGAAAAAAAAAAACTGGACTTATTGAACGGGTGCCGAGATGGTCGGTGGGCCTTCGAGGGCTCGCTAGCTAGCGGAAAGTCAGGCCCAAATCTGCTTCATCCGAGTGGGCCTTTCTGTAGAGGCCCGATTGCCCATAAAACAAGCCGCGGCGGGTCGGTTCCCGGTTAAAACCGGAACCGGCGTTTTTCTTACTCTGTTTCTCCCTGTTTCCCATTTCGAAAGAGAAGAGATGAAAAGACGATTTCATCTGTGATGGTGACGGAGGAGAACTGCGGGCGAGGATCAGCAGGATATGGACGGCGAGTTCGGTTCGGTGCGAGAGGTGTTGAGAGATCGTCTCCGCCTCTCCTCCATCTCCATAGCCCATGCTCAAGGTTCCCTTTCCCTCTCCCTCTCCATCTCTCATCGCGCCCCCACCACCCTTCGATCTGCTGAATCTCTCGCCGACTCCGTATTCGATCTTTCTCCGTTGCCTACTGGTTGAGCAGCCCGGAGAAGTGGCTTGGAGATTTCGGAACCTGCTGTTGCCTGCCCTTGCCGATTTGGCTTTTCTCCAATTCTCTTGCCTCCCTCGACCTCCACCGCGTCCTCGCTTCGATCCGCAACCTGGCCGTCTTCTGCTTTGTCGAAAAATAGGCTCTTTCTTTGTCGGATCGACTAATTAGGGTTTTCTGGATAAAATTAACTAATTTGGGTTTTCATTTTTGTAATAATAATATTAAAAAAAAAAAAAAAAAGGCTATCGGTCGGGTCCGGTGAATGGGTCCTCACCTGGAACCGGGACCGGACCGATATTTACCGGTTCAGGTTCGGTCCGGTTCTTTTTGCTCATAGAACCGTCAAACGCCCCTCCTCCTCCATCTCCGAAGACTCTCTGCGTTGCTAGGGTCTTGAAACAGCGGAGGCGGCTGTCGCAGTGGGGCCGAAGATCATGGTGGGATTCAAGAACCGGTACATGGTGATGGAGGTATTCTTGGATCCGAATCGAGAGCTCGCGGTGGATGACCCCATCATACTCACTCAATTCAACGTATCCAAAGCGATACGGGACAGCATCCTCGTGAACTTCGGGGAGTGCGGCCTCGCTTCGTCTCTCGGATCCTTTCAAGGTACTCTTCCTTCTTTATGGGATCCCTCCTATCCTGGAATCAGCAGGTGTTTGGAGGTTGAATTCTCTGTTGTTTCCGCTACCAAGTTCTGCGATTCGGTCATGGTCAACCCATGTGGTTGCGATCTTTCGTGCAGTGAAGTATGTAAATCCCATCACGAAGCTTTGCATCATCAGAGCTTCTAGGGAGGAGCACCAGAAGGTTTGGGCTGCGATCACCTTGGTCACGAGCGTCGGAAATTGCCCGGTGCTGTTTAATTTACTCGACTTGAGCGGTGAGTCGAACGAGTGTCGAGCGGGATGCTGAATAGCACAAAAATTCACCCTTTAGTTGTTGAAATTGAATCATGAAATTAACGCTGTATTCTCCCACTAGCGATTGTAAGTGGGTTAGCTTAGTGGGATCGGCTTTTGTAAAAATATCTTGTCTTAATCCTTCTTAACAGGAGAACAATAGCACCTGGATTCTTGAAATGTGTTTTTTTAATTCTTTTTTACACAAGTCGCATTAACTGAAGCTTGAACTTTGAAAGCATAATGGATGCTGAAAATTTGCAGTGCTGTTATTGTGAAACTAGCATGATTTTCTTGCAGATTGGGAAAATTTCATGTGAGGTTATTAGCTCGCATTTTTTTTCAACTGGCAATGGCATCATGCATAATTATTTGGTGGAAAGAGTGAGATCTTTTTCTGGAAGCTGATTGAGTGAGGTTTCTATTGGTGCCAGGAAGCATCAAGGCCGGTAAAAAAGCTGCCTTGAAGTGTGATGAGTTGAAATTTGAGCAGTACAAGCTTGCCTCCGGGTCTTGTCTCTCACCTGAGGTGATTCAGCAGATGCACAACTACCAAGAAAAGATTAAAATTTTGGAGCACTAGGAGCTCTGCACTTGTACAGTGTACACACCTCTGGCTGGTATGATCTTGAGCAATTTTGGTTTTCTTTCTTCCTTTTATATGATCTTTCAAGTTTCAATTCAGTAGCATATAATTTAAGCACCTGAGCTGAATCTCTAAATGGTGTATATGTTGGCTGTTGGCAAGAATCTTGTCCTTGTTTCTTGGGAGTGCTTATAAATGTCATGAATTTTTACTGGACAACACCTGCATTTGATATTCCAAATTAAACTATGGTGACTGAGATTTCAAAAGCAGTTGAATTTGGTATTTCCACTTCTTACAGAATCTGCCAATTGGTAACAGAAATCTATCTGTATGCGTATGTATTATGTCTCCTAAATTTTTTTATATATGACTCTTCTCAGTGCATCCTCTGTTTGTCAATGTTGCTGTATCTTCTAGGCTTTATGTCTAATTTGATCTTGACGTCACTGTCTTTGCAGGTCTATGGAAGCAGGGCAAGAAACCCTTTTCAACTTTCACCTTAAGGATGATAACTTTCCTTTTCTTCCTCAAGCCCCCTCAGCTCTCTTCTCACTGGAGTTGATATTCCGTATATCAGACACGCCAGGTGAGCTTTATGGTTTCTACTGCCGTGACTTGATAGACATGCCTACACCTCATCTCGTCCATGGGTTAAATCTCCATTACTGAAAGTGGGTGATCGCATAGTGAGATGATCATATGGGTTTGGTTGATTCATTTGATCAGATTTACACCAAGGTTCAAGATGCAATGTGGAATATGAAGCCGAAAGATTATTGTTTGAGCACAAATACAAAAGAATTGCTGGTACCAGTTATGTTTTTTGCTGGCAGGGTGCAGCGGTCTTGACTTGAGTCTGATTGCCCTCTACTCCATGAGATAATTTTGGGGTATCTTCAAACAACCATCTTTTTCTTGTTTTTATTTATGTATTTATTTCCTCTTTTTTTTTTTTTGGTTTGGGCACATTGGTGTTCTCTAACTCTGACATGTCATATGCAAGTCTATTGATTTGGCACTCCAGAAAAATGGAATCAAATTTAGCAAGGTCTATTTCAAGTATTAATTTCATAAGATATCACCGTGCTTCTGTGATAAATATTATCATAATTCATGACACCCGATAAATACCATATCAATAAAAGAAGGTCCATTCATCTTTATTGTCTTCATGGGTTGAGTCATTCATAATGAGATGTAAGTTAATGAAAGTCAGATCAGGTTTGCTTAATGTGATCTTTAGAGCGAGAATGCTGGTATCCTTTAGATGTTTCTGTACTATGCTTACATCCGAACTATAAAGCTAAGAGACACCGAGTGTCAACGTTATCTTTGTACGCCCTTAAAAGTCATGGAGGTATTCAATTTCTAATGCAATAGGAATTAATAAAACTGCTAATTTTTATGCTAATTGTCGAGTCTCAGGTGCTGAATAAATGATGATTGCAAGCCTGTATCTGTTTTGTGCACTCTGGATGCTTCCAAATTGCATTGAGATCCCTTGATTTCGATGGTTTAGATGTATTTGGACGTCGTGTATCTGCCAAAAGCTGAACATTACCATCTCAATCCCCCTTTATATAAACTGAGAGGGACTGTACAAGTACACAACTTCCTTGCGCACACAAAGTTTGAGCCAAACCACAGGCACCAAGAATCTCTGGAAACACATAGCCAGATGAAGCAGCTCTCTTATCATTGAATTCAAGGAAAGTAGCGATCCATGATTGGGGCTAATGAAGCGTTTCCAAGTGTCACTGTACCATGTCATCTATATTCTCTTTACGTTTTAACTACTAAACTGGTGCAGACGAACCAATCTCTTAAAGCTGAATAATCTATTACCAGTATCAATATAATTCAGTTATAGAAGTCATTACGGTATGTTGTACTGAATTCTCTATTTGTTTCATTGGCTGTTGTGATGTAACGCAACTTAAAACCAAATCAAGGGAACATGAAAATGATAGAAAGAATTCGTGCCGATTGAACATTTGCTGCTCTCAATGATGGTCTTTGATACATGGAGTTGTAAACTGCTAACCACGTGCAAAAATGCAGTTGTTCCTTGAATTATGGAAAAGACTATCAACATCATAATGAAAAGGAGTATAAAAACCAAATACAGAAAAATGCAAGATATTTGCTCAAACAGGTTGAGAAATTTCATTGAAACTATATAGTAATATAGACTAATGGTCATCATGATAACTGGATCACAGACTAATGGTTCTCATAACTCATTTGACCTCTCAATTTTCAGTCCACAAAAGCAAATTAAAAGTTAAAATAGCACCCATAAGACAAGCTATAGAAATAAATTATTAATGATCTTCATTTAGCGAGCAAAACCCTCTTTCCTATATGTAAATATGTGTATGTGTGTTTATCTATATATATATATATATATGTGTGTGTGTGTGTGTGTGTGTGTGTACATGAGATCATATATCATAGGTGTACTTCTATAATTTTATAGGTAAATAGATAGCTTTAAAAAAGGGAGCAGATATATTACCCTACACTTTCGTAACCCTTACTTTATTATAACGAGAAACACTATATGTCAATATTATAAAAGAGAAAAGTAGGAGAATAACAAAAAAAAATTATAAATCTATTATAATTATATCAATTTGGTTTTAAACTTTTTTTTGATCAATTTAGTCTCAAACTTTTTATAATTATACTAATTCAGTTCATTTAGTTAATTTTGGTTGGCCGACGCTAACGTGGACATTGGTTCGTCTGATTGACGCTGACGTAGACATTTTTAATAATATTTTATTTTTTGAATTTTTTATTAAGTTTTTTCTTTTTTGTTCTTTTTCTTTTCTTCCTTTTTTGCTGTTTTTTTTTTTTTTTCCGCCGGCCATTGTGGGAATAGAAGCAAAGAAGGAAGAAAAGAAAAAAGAAAAAAAGACAAATTAATGAAAAATTGAAAAAATAAAATATTATTTAAAATGATCTACGTCATTGTCGGCTGGATAGTCAACATCCACGTCAGCACTAACTAGCTAAAATTGGGCAAATTGATTGAATCGACACAATTATAATAAGTTTAAAACTGAATTAGCTAAAAAAAAGTGTAGAACTACATTGGTCCAATTGCAATAGGATTATGATCTTCTTCTTTTTTGTAATTTTCCCTAAAAAAAAGATAAAATCATTAATTGGTGAGTTTAGATTTATTGACCAATACATCATTATCATTTCCAAATTAATAAGGAAGACAAATCCATGTTGATATATTTTTTTGGAAACATTATATTAAATTGATTGATATGATTCATTTTTTGATCTAATTAATGTAAAGGTATGTATCTAACTAATCTCAAGGAAAGTGAAAAAGAATGCAACTTTGTGATGATACGGTTCAATTACAGAACTCCATTTTGCCAAACTTTTCTATATTTTATTGATATCATTGAGGAGTTTATCACAATCACTAAATTACAAACATCACTACGTAGATAGGTAGGTAGCCTAGCCAACTTGAAAGAGCCACAACTAATATAACTAAGAGTGCATTTGTTTCATAAAAGACAAATTACTTAAAAAATATTTTCTTAAAATGATTACTTGTAATGAATAAATAAATAAAATTTTTATCATCATAGATATTTAAATATAAATTATTGTTGATAATTAAAATATTTTTATTGACTAATTATTTCAATTTATATAAATGATTATTTTAGAAAAATAACTTTCGAATCATTACTTTTTTTATGAAATAAAAATAACCTAAAAAGGAGCTGAAGGTACAGATGTTGGTACATGATTGGTGAGAAGATAATAGATTTGAGAAGAGAAGGGATCGGACGCCATCTTTCTGGAACCTGTAGGCTAAATCATCTATTCGGTGGGAAGGGGGAAGGGGAAGGGGCACGTCTCGCGGTCCCGCTCTCTACGGTCTTCCTATCCAAAGAATCCAATAAGTGATCTGGTCGCTGAAGCGACGTATAAGAGGATTTCTGCACCCATGCGGAAAAACCAACAAAATGAAAATACTCAAGAAAAAGAAGAGGGCGAGGGATCCATGGACCAAGACAAGTATCGAGAGCCAATACAGTTTGGTTACGGTCCCGTAGATGCCTGCCATGAATGCCAAAGGTATTGCGGTAATAGCTACCCACAATGGCATCACTGATAGGAAAATGGCCACTCCCTTCACGTAAGGATGATTAATAATTGACAATAAGAGCAGCACGATTGCCATGATCGAGCTGTACATGGCTGTGGAGTTGCTAATCACAAAGACATTGTACATGGCTTTGTGGAGCAATGCCGGGAGTCCAGCATTTGTGTCAGAACCATAATATCCTCCGGGAACGGAAAATCCAGAAACGAAAGTGACAGAGGCTGTAAGTGTCGCCACGACCAAGAGAGTACTCACGTGCTCCGTGAGCGTACCCGCTCTCGATAGTATCAATCGTTTCAGTGGGATCTGACCAGTAGGATCGCAGATAACTGATTCCATACTTCTTGGTGCTCCAGCAGAAAGCAAAATTGCCCATATAAAACGCTGCAAGCAGCAAGTCAAAGAATAAACGAAGAAATCAAAACATTATGATTTTGGTGACTAAATTATAGATCTGGGTGAGAGCATACTAATTGACATGCCTCACTAACTATTTATTCTAGTTCTGTCTCTGATTGGTAAAACAATTTGCAATGAATAATATCCATGAAAAAAGTGTAAAAGGTCGTACCTTCGAGATTAAATCATCAGATGCTATAATGTCTCGCTCTATCATGTCGAGAGCCGTCATGTTATTATGATTGATCAAACTAAGATCAGTTTTGCTGTCTCGTGCAAGAAGCAAGACTGAAGGTTGGTAATGCGACACCGCCACATGCAGAGGCGTATTCCCTTCTAAATCTCTTGCATTTATGAGGCTATTGAATTTGGGATTATTCAATATGTATTTGACAGTTGCAGTGCATACATTCTGTGCTGACACGTGAAGAATGTTTTGTCCCAGCCTAGTTAGAAACTCTGCAGGGTCTGACCATCGTCGAAGTAACTCGTTGACGATCTTGACGTGACCCATCATGCACGCAACATGAATAGGAAGATAACCAAGCGTGCTGTCTTGCTCCAGGGCGTTTGTTCGGTAATGTTGCATCAAGAATTTGACTCCATCAAGATAATTGGTGTACGCTGCTAAGTGGAGTGGAGTGCCCTGTTCTAAGTATCTCACTTGAAATAGCCACGACTTCGTTTTCTGCATCTCTTCCAGCATATCTAAAACCAATACAAAAATATAATCATATGGGATGAACACAAGTTTGTAATTTTTCAATAGGCGTTGATCCTGCTCTAGATGATCTCAAGTATCGGGAGTTTGTCTCACGATCTTGCCCAAAGTAGTCAGCTATCAAACCATGTGAGCACGTGACTCATTAAACTAGACTTTCTTTGTGAAATTCGTTTTTTCCGTCAAGAAGGGAAATGTACACGCAACCGTCTCCTTGTCCCTTTGTGTCTATGCCAAATATATCCCACACACAGACACTTGCACATCAATACCAAGAACTAAGCCACACTTCCACAATCCAACAGGGTATCAGAACTCCAAAAATCATCGGGAAACCAAATTGAAAAAACAAAAGAGTGACCAAGTAGATCAAAGAATTAGCGAGAGCACGACAGTAGGGTTTACCCATATTCCGGTACATAATGGCAACGTGAACGGGTGACATGCCGAAGACATCTTTAGTCTCTAATCTCCTCTCGTCTTCACCGTCGTTTGGTACTGCCAACAAGACCTTGAGAACCTCTATGTCCCCTGTTTCGATTGCTACGCACCATGGTGACTTGCTTTCCTTATTCTGACGATACAGCGGATTGGGGTCTTCATTAACCAGTTTACGGATCACCTCATAACGACGGTGCCTCACAGCCTCGTGCAGAGCGGAGTTGCCGTTGTGGTCAGTGCATGTTAGGCCCCCCCGGTGAAGGAGAAGTTCCACCGCACCGACAATCCCAGCTCTAGCTGCAATGTGCAGCGGCGTCTCTCCTTTGGAATTCTTACAAGAGATCAAGTGCTCAGGGACGAAATCGATGATTGCTCTGACATTATCACTGGTCTCTGTATTCCAACGGTATCAGGTTAATTTGAGTGCGAAAGTTTGAGAATAGTAAAATGATCGGCCACAACCTTTCTAATATACCTGCCGCAGCGTGAAGCAGTGTATTCCCCAAGGGGCTGCGTCGCCCGAGAACAATGGGTAACGACGCTCTTTCCCTGATGCAATGACCCTCCAGGGCTCCGATGAACTCGTCGACATCCCGTCCCTTCGCAGCCGAGTAAAGCTGGGGATCCAAAATATTGTCGGGTTGTGGAGGATCGTGCTGTTGCTGGTTCACGTCGGCCGTGATTAATAATGCTTCCAGTCTCCGCCTTCTCTCCCCCCACGTCTCCTGGTGCAGACGCTCAGCCATCTCTCCGTGGGGGCGATTATGGCCTGTGACTTTGAACGAAATGCCCTGGTGTGTCCTAGGAATCAAATTCAGGTAGAGTTATAGCGACCAAGTCGAGTACAACCAGATTGGCCTTAATGAACCTACCCAATCCACATTTTACTGTTGTGTTAAAATTGGTATCCAATGCGCATATTCATCTCTTCTTCCTTCTTTATAAGAAAAAAAAAAAAAAAAAAAATTAAGAAATGGCAAAATACACGTTGCCCGTGTGGAATTTACACCATATTAATTTTTTTCCCCAAAAGTGATCGAACAGTAAAAAAATCTAGAACAAACAAACGCATTGGAAGCAATGAGATTTTTACGACCGCATCAGTATTGGGGGTAAATATGTTTTCTTTTGAACGAAGTTACTCGTCCACCTTCTCTTCAAAATTTTAAAAAGTATTCCAAAATTTTAAAATTAGAAAAAGAAAATTATGTCGATATATGGGTTAATTTTTTTAAAAGATATTTTACACCTTATAAAATCAAATTGCAAAAAAGAATTAAAAAAAAGTAAAAGAAATGCCACTAATAACCTTAAATTATGACATTAATATCCACACTTAAATATCCACACTTTTTTTTTTTTTTGATAAAGGGTAAGAAAATATCCACACTTTTTTTGTGTAACTAAAACCCTTAAACTTGTATACTATGCAAGCTTCAATTACAAGAAATATATCAAGGGCAAGATTTAAATTAAACAAAAGAATTTATCTAGACAAGATTTGAATCACTAAAAATAATAGATCCTCACAAAGAGTACACGACAAAAATGAAGACCTTCTTCACACCAATAGGACCAAAACCAACAGATTTTTATAGCTGAATTACATCGCCATGAAGAGAAAAAAGAACCCATAAATCACATGAAAAAAGCTGATCAAACCAAAACAAAGCCACTCACCACCTTCTTCGGAACCAACACAGTGCCTTCCTCTCTCTCTCTCCACGCTCATCCTCTCCCCCTCTCTCTTTCGCTTTGTAACCTCTCTCTCTCTCTCTCTTGTGAAATCAAAGTCGAGAGGGGAGTAGAGTGAGTAGAGTAATTATAGACGAGGAGAGGGCCCATGGGCTCGTCCTTCTCTCTCTTCTCGTTGACGTTGACGAAGAAGTGAGAGAGAGAAGGGAGAAAATATTGTGGTTGCAAGTACCGCATGAATTGTGCCGGTGCGCTTTTTTACCAATGTCCAAGAATAGGTTGATACGTGTCTGCCGAGTGGAATAAAAATAAATAAAAATTTAATTTTTATCTTCTTCTTCGCACACCTCCTCTCCAGCCTCCAGCCACCGTCTCCATCCCTTTCGTCATCGCTCGCGGTTGGCTCCAATGTTGCTCGTCCAGATCTGGATGAGGCCATGGCTTCTCGAGCTAGCTTGTGGCCAGGGTAAAGCTCGAGCGACCATGTTTCCAGATTGTCGCGGCCGCACTTCACGGAAGGAGCTCGCTGGAGGAACTCGAAGGGAGGACGATGGAAGAGGACACCAGAGAGAGAGAGAGACTCCATAATCGTTCAAGGCGGAGGAAGGGACTTGCCGCTGTAGCCATGGTGGGAGGTGGGCTTTGAAGATGGAGGTTACGGTGGACAGGGCCGAAGTTGGACGGTGGATTCTCAACTGGCCGGAGAGATGGTGGCTGTGATGGAGATGAGGAGAGAGAATCTATTTTTTCGATTTTTTCTAATTAGGACACGTGTCAATTTCTAAATGTACCTAGTCATATTAATGCGCGTCACGTCAGCCGGGTCCATGACTCTCGCAAGCCACTGAATATTTCCCCCTTATCTCTCGAGAGACACCAGATGAGCAGGAAAGAAATAGATAGAAATGAAATGCAAGGGAAATTCGCGGGAATGAAGGATGGATTTGTCGGAGCATATATGTTTTTTTAAATTTCACACACTCCATCTTTGCTAAACCCTCCTCTTTCTCGTCCGTGAACTTGAAAAATGAGTTGATACAATCGTTATAATCCTAAATTTTGGAATTGTATTCATAACATTATTTATCTTTCTTTTCATATATTTTTCATATCTGTGTGATGTAATTTCATCATTTCCTTGGAATGCAAATTTCAATTCCAATGAAATTTACATTTCCTTGCACTTATATTGTAGTTTCATCACTCCATCAAAGCTCCCTTTGCATATTTTGTATTAGAGTGTGTAATAGCGAAACGATTTTGATCACTCCCTAATATGTCTAATATTAAACTCTCAATTGGGCTAGCACTTTCCTCTATATGTTGGTCCCTTGGTACATGGTAGAGAATGTGTGAAAATTTTCCTTGATTTTAAGTTCTTTAATAGAAAGAGAATCCAAAAACACAGTTAACTGAGGTTTAACAAGAATAATAAAGTACAATGAATAAGTGTGATAATTGTCCAAATGGTTATGAACAAATTGTAAAAAGATTAATCCATTTCTAAACTTTTCAATTTAGCAAATTAGTCCTAAAAATGTCGATGATTTATTAATGTAATCATTTCAGTCAAAATCGGAAATCATTGACAATGACAAGTTAAGCAATTTTTAAAATGTTTTTTGAAATTTTTATAAATTTTTTAATTCTTTTATTTTCATTTTGCTTTTTCAGTGTTCTTCTTCCTCAAACGGTCAGCAGGGGTCACCAAGGCCCCAACTCACCCTTGCTGGTCCTTCAAGGAGGAAGAATAGTGAAAAAAACATATTAAAAATAAAAGAATTAAAAAGTTTATAAAAAAGAATTCATTAAAATTTAAAAATTTGTAAAAATTGTCCATGTCAACGTTGGTTATACCATAGAAAATGGTTAACATCCAAGTCATCAATTGTTAGTCAAACTTGACCAGAAGGACTAAATTGATAAATTGTCAAAAAATTAAAGTGAGAATCCTCCAAATTCTCTCTTTTCGAAAAGTCTCTCTCTATCTTTTGGGGTAGCTCAAAACCCTAACATTCCCTGAAACCCTATCCCTTCTCCACCCAAATACTATAAAAATCTTGACCCTCTTACACCCGCCTGCTTTAATCATCCCTCACTAAGTGGATTGTCTGATCCCAAAGCTTGATTCCTTTTTGATCGGCTGCCATGGAAGAGGCAGAAGACTCAGAGCAACAAATGGCGTCTCTCTACAAACGATTAGGGAGAATGTGGTTAGCCAACATTATCAAGCCAATGGAGAATATAGCCTCTGAGGAGAAAATGAAGGAATGCAAATGCACTCTCCTCGAACAGCTACACACACCCAAAGGTGAACTCCCAGGCATTTCAAAACACAATGAGGAAAGCTTGGAGGCTAGAAAGTGTGGAGATAATCCAGTTATGACATGATATTTTCTGTTTCACTTTTGACACTGAAATTACTAAGAATAAGGTAATGGACTAAGGTCCTTGGTCCTTTGCAAACCACCTGCTTGTCTTAAAACCATGGGAGCTGAATATTCCTCCTTAATGCTATGATTTTAACTCGTGTGAATTCTGGGTTCATATTCATGGGCTGCTATGTGAATGGATTTACGGAAGATGCGGTTCGCCGGATAGCAAGTAATATTGGAGTGGTTTCGGCGGTTAAAATCAAAACAAAAAGTAATGCCTCTATCAAAACAGGAAAAGCGAGAGTGAAACTTAACCTATTGTCTCCTCTACAATCAGGCTTTATTATCAGCAATGCAGGGCAGAAAATCTGGCTGGACTTTAAGTATGAGAGGCTCCCACAGTACTATTACTCTTGTGGAAAGATAGGGCACTATGCTACCTATTGTGAGGAGGTGCCGTTTAAAGAAGGAAATTTTGATGAGGGGGGGGGGGGGCGTATGTTTGGCTAGTGGCTAAAGACTGACAATCAGGAAAATAGCCCTTACTGGAAAATTTTGAATGGAGGTAAGAAGAATGCCGACAGGGAAGAAGAAGAAGTTATCCTAAAAACTCCGCCAAACCCAGGACAAATTGTGCTTTATGGCTTCTACTTTTGTGACTTGAAATACATGCCTAGTCCTCATCTCATCCATGGGTTAAATTTCCATTACTGAAAGTAGTTGATCCATCGCCAAATTATCATATGGGTTTTGGTCGATTCATGTGATCAGATCTACATCAAGGTTCAAGATGCGATGTGGAATATGAAGCTAAAAGAATATTGTTTGAGCGCAAGTACAAAAGAATTGCTGGTATTGGTTATGTTTTTTGCAGGTAGTGTGCACCTGTCTTGATTAGAGTCTGATTGTCCTCTACTTCGTGGGACAATTTTGGGGTATCTTCAAACAACCATCTTTTTCTTGTTTTTATTTAGGATTAATATCCTGAAAAACCCCAAACTGGTATATTTGTGACAAATTTACCCCAAACTATTTTTTTTACCATGAAAAACCAAAAACTGGTACGCCTATGACAAATTTATCCCGATTGATCATAAAAAACCATAAGCTGGTAAATTCGTAACAAATATACCATTCACTAAATTAGATTAATACCACACAAAAATCACAAAAATTGTAAATTGTGATAAACAGAACGTAAAATCCCAAATTGGTATACCGGTCAACTGTCACGTGTCATCTAACTTAATAATTTGACAGTAAAATTTAACGAAAACTAATAGAGGGTAAATTTGTCATAAGTGTACCAGTTTGGAGTAAATTTGTCAAAGGTATACCAGTTTGGCATTTTTGGTTGTAAAAAAAAATAATTTTTGGTAAATTTGTCACAAGTGTACCAGTTTAGGGTTTTTAGGGTATTAACCATTTTATTTATGTATTTATTTCCTCTTTTTTTAATCTATTTGGGCGCATTCGTGTTCTCTAACTTTGACATGTTGTATGCAAGTCTATTGTTTGGGCACTCCAGTAAAACGGAATCAAATTTGGCAAGGTCTATTTCAAGTATCAATTTCGTATAATATCGCTATGCTTGTGTAATAAATATCATCATAATTCATAACACCGGATAAAGATCGTATCTACAAAAGAAAGGTTGTAAGATTGTCGTTCATCTTTATTGTCTTCGTGAGTCGAGTCATTAATAATCAGATGTAAGTTGATGATAGTCGGATCAAGTTTGCTTAATGGATCTTTAGAGCGAGAATGCTAGTGTCCTTTAGATGTTTTTTGATTGTGCTTACATTCCAAACTATAAAGCTAAGAGACACCGAGTGTCAACGTCATCTTTGTACGCCCCTCATGAAGAAATGCATTTGATTTCTAATACAATATAAATTAATAAAACAGCTAGTTTTATGCTAATTGTCGTGTCTCAGATGCTAACTAACTGATGATTGCAAGCCGGCATCTGATTTGTGCACTCCGGATGCTTCCAAATTGCATCAAGAACCCTCGAATTCGATGGTTTAGATGTTTTTGGACGTCATGTCTGCTAGTAGCCGAATATTCCTGTCTCAATGCCCCCTTATATAAACTGAGAGGCTGTATAAGTACAAAACTTCCTTGCACACGCAAAGTTTAAGCCACACCACAGGCACCGAGAATCTCTTGAAACACATGGCTAGCTGAAGCAGCTCTCTTTTCATTGAATTCAATGAAAGTAGCGATCCATGATTGAGACTGATGAAGGGTTTCTTAGTGTCACTGTTTATACCATGTCATCTATATTCGCTTTATGTTCCAACTATTAAACCGGCATAGACGAACCAATCTCTTAGACCTGAATAGTCTGTTACCTGTATCAATTTAATTCAGTAATAGAAGTCATCATGGGATGTTGTAATGAATTCTCTATTTGTTTCATAGGTTTTTGTGATGTGATGTGACTTAAAACCAAATCAAGAGAACATGAAAATGCTATAAAGAATTTGTGCCGATCGTACATTTGCTACTCTCAATGATGGTCTTTGATACACAGAGTTGTAAACTACTAAGCACGTACCAAAATGCAGTTGTTCCTTAAATTATGGAAAATACTATCAGCATCAGAATGAAAAGGACTATGCAAACCAATTATAGAAAATGGAAAGAAATCTCCTCAAAACAGGTTGAGAAATCTCACTGAAACTGTCTGGTAATGTAGACTCGTAGTCATCCTGATAACTGGACAACAACACGTAGTGAATATTTCTCATAACTCATTTGACCTCTCAATATTTTGTACACAAAAACAAATTAAAAGTGAAAATAGCACCCATAAGACAGCTATAGAAATAAACTAATTGATGAATCTTATTTAGCAAAAAAAACCCTCTCTCCCGTTTGTGAATATAGATAGATAGATAGGTCTATCAAATATCACAGGTGGACATCAATAAATTTATAGGTAATTATCAAATTTGACAAATAAGTAGATATTGCCCTATTTAATTCTCTTAACCCTTATTTTATTATGACTAGAGACATTATACGTCAATAATATAAGAGAGAAAAACAAGTAAAATTTTTTATTGGTTATTTTAGATTTATTTATTACACCCAAATTAATAAGCAAGGCAAACTGATGCTGATTTATTCTCCTAGAAACATTATATTAGATTGAATGAGATTGTTCATTTTCTTTTCTAGGTTATGTAAACTTATGTGTCTAACGACTAATGTTAAGGAAAGGGAAAGGGAATGCAACAGTGTGATGATGTGACTCCATTACTAAAGTCCGTAGCTGTTATTTATAGATATCATTGAGTAGCCAAGCACAAAGGATTGTGGATCACTGAATCGAAACAGCAACAGCTGATGTGACTAAGAAGTAGCCAAAGGTACGGACATCGATACATAATTAACGATCAGATAATAAATTCAAGGCTGGAACAGACGGCATCTTTCTGGAACATGTAGGCTTAAATCATTCTTCCTAGCGGGGGCGGAGGGTATCGTCACGAGTGTCCTGGATGGATGTAGCTTCACGGCCCGCAGTCCCACTCCCTGCAGCCTCTCTCCACGCTATCGTAAGGCCCATCACGTCCCGCAGTCCCACTCCCTGCAGCCTCTCTCCTCGCTATCATAAGGCCCATAGAAATAAATCTGTCGGTGAAGGCACGGATGAGAGGAGGTCCGCACCCAAGCGGTGTATACATCAAAATGAAGATACTCAAGGTAATGAAGAGGGCGACGGCTCCCAAGGCTAAGGTAAAAATCGATAGCCAAGGGAGTCTGGTTACGGTCACGTAGACACCTGCCATGAATGCTAGAGGCATTGCGGCAAGAGCTACCAACAATGCGCCATTTGATTGGCGAATGGCAGCTAACCTCAAGTAAGGATCATTAATATGTGTCCACAAGAGGATCACGAGTGCCATGGTGGAGCTATACATGGCCACGGAGTTGCTAATCACAAAGACATTGTACATGGATTTGTGGAGCAATATGGGGATTCCTGCATCTGGGTTAGAACCATTATATCCTCCGGGAACTGAATAACCAGAAGTGAAAGTAACAGAAGCCATAAGCGCCGCCACAACCATGCGAGTATTCACTTTGTCCTTAATTACATCCAGTTGCTGCGGTTTCAATCGTTTTCGTGGGCTTCGATCGGTTGGCTTGCAGATAGCTAATTCTCCACTTTTCGGTGTTCCAGCAGATCGCAAAACTATGCTCGTTAGCCTCTGCAAGTAGTGAGTCAAAGAATAAACAAAGAAATCGAGACATTATGGTTTTGGCAACTAAATTATAGATATGGGTTGAGAGTACACTAATTGACATGCCTCACTAATTTTATGTTCTAGTTCTTTCTCTGATTGGTATATGTTTGGCAATGTATAATTACCTGTGAGAAAAAAATAAAAGGTCATACCTTCCGAAGTGGAGCATTAAATACTTCGATGTCCTGCTCTACCACGTCAAGAGCTGTCATGTTATTCATGTTTACCGAGTTAAGATCAACTCTTCTATGTCGAGCAAGAAGCATGACCGAAGGTTGGCAGTGCAACGCGGCCAGATGCAGAGGTGTGTTCCCGTTAAAATCTCTTGCATTAATGAGCTGATCGAATTGAGGATTTTTCAGTATGGATCTGACAGTTACAATATGTCCATACTTCGCTGACACATGAAGAATATTTTCTCCCAGCCTAGTTAGAAACTCCTCGGGGTGTGGCCATTGTTGAAGTAGCTCATTGACGATCTTGATATGATTCATCATGAAAGCAACATGAATAGGAAGATACCCATCCGTGCCATCTTGCTCCAGGGCACTTGTTGGGCACTTCTCCATCAAGAACTTGACTCCATCGAGATAATTCGTGTATGCTGCCAAGTGGAGTGGAGTGCCGCCTCCCGCATCTCTCAATTGAAATAGCCACGGCTTCTTTTCCCACATCTTGATCAGCATATCTGAATATAACGCAACCATTGGGATGAATACGATGCCTATAATTTTCAAGAGAATTTGATCCCATTCAAGACGATCCAAAGTGTCTGGAGTTTTGCCCCATAAGATAGCAAGCTATCATACCATATGTTAACGTGTGCCTCATTAACCTAGACTTTGCTTGTGAGACTTGATTTTTCCACCACCAGCGGAAACCAAAATGAAGAGCACAAGAGAGTGATGACGAAGAAGATCAAAGAATAAGCGAGAGCACAAAAGTAGGGATTACCCTTTTCCTTGCGTATAATGGCGACATGAACAGGTGACATGCCGAAGATCTTTTGACACTTTGATCTCCTCCAGTCTTCGCTATCGTTTAGCGCTTCCAACAAGGGCTCGAGAACCTTCAAGTCCCCTGATTCGACTGCTATGCACAATGGAGACTTGCTTTCCTTATTTTGACAATACAGCAGGCTGGGGTCTTTATTCACCAGATGATTGATCACCTCGTGATGGCGATTCCTCACGGCCTCATGTAGAGCAGAGTTGCCGAAACGGTCAGGGTATGTTGGCACCCCTTGGGGAAGGAGAAGCTCCACCGCACCAGCTTTTCCAGCTCTAGCTGCAATGTGAAGCGGTGTCTCTCCTCTGGAGTTCTCACAGTTGATCAAGTGCTCAGGGACGAATTCGATAACCGCTCTGACATTATCATCACTCTCTGTATTCCATTCATGTCAGGTTAATTTGAGCGCAAAAGATCGCTAATTTAAAAAGAAAAAACATGGTCCCACCCTTTTTAATATACCTGCCGCAGCGTGAAGCAGTGTATTCTTGGCGGGGCTGCATCGCCGGAGAAGGACAGGCAAGGACACTCTTTCCTTGACGCAATGATCCTCCAGGGCTTTGATGAACTTGTCCACGTCCCGTCCCTTCGCGGCCGAGAATAGCTGGGGATCCACAATATTGTCGGGTTGTGGAGGATCGTGCTGTTGCTGGTTCTGGTCGGCCCTGATTAATAATGCTTCCAGTCTCTGCCTTCTCTGCCTCCACATCTCCTGGTGCAGACGGTCAGCCATCTCTCCGTGGGTGACTGTGCCCTGTGACTTTGAGTGAAATGCCCTGGCGTCCTAAGAATCAAATTCAGCAGAGTTATAACGACCAAGTCGAGTTCAAAGAGATTGGCCTTAATGAACCTCCCCAACCCACATTATACTGTTGTGTTAAATGGTCTCCAATGCGCATATTCATCTCTTTTTTCTTCTTTATAAGAAAGCCGAAAAAATAAATAAAAGAAATGGCAATATACACTTTGCCCATGTGGAGTTTACACCCAATTAATTTTTTTCCCTCTAAGTAATCCAATAGTAAAAGAGACCTGGAATGAACAAACTCGTTAGATGCAATGAATTTTTTTATGACTACGTCAATATTGGGGGTAAATCTGTTTTATTTTGAACAAAGTTAGCTGTTCACATTCTCTTGCACCCACTCGCACCAATAGCACCAGAACCAACAAATTTCTACAGGTGAACTCAATTGCCATGACCAGAAAAAGAACCCATAAGTCACATGAAGGAAAGCTGATCAAACCAAAACAAAGCGACTTACCACCCTCTTCGGAACCAACACAGTGCCTTGCTCTCCCCTCCATGCTGAAACCCCCCCAAAAAAATTCTCTCTATCTCACTCTCCCTCTCTCTCTCTCTTGAAACCGAAGTCCAGAGGAGAGCGAAGTGAGTGGAGTGATTATAGACGAGGAGAGGGCCCATAGGCTTGTCCTTCTCTCTCTTCGAAGTGAGAGAGAGATAGAATTATGGGAAAAGTATAAAAAAAAAAGTCTTAAATTTATTGCATTGATATTGATTTAATCCTACACCTTTCAATTTGTCTAATTTAGTCACACCAGCATATAGAACAGAATCATCCCCACAGCAAAATGATGCCCAAAGAGTATCGTCCCCACTACTAATACACGACAAAAATGTAAGACCTTCGCACGAACAGCACCAGAACCAACAAATTTCTATAGGTGAACTACATCGCCTTGACTAGAAAAAGAACCCATAAATCACATGAAAAAAGCTAATCAAACCAAAACAAAGCCACTTACCACCCTCTTTGGAACCAATGAAGTGCCTCTCTCTCTCTCTCTCTCTCTCTCTCAACCAAAGTCCAGAGGAGAGCGGAGTGAGTGGAGTGATTATAGACAAAGAGAGGGCCCATGGACTTGTCCTTCTCTCTCTTCTTCTTGTTGACGTTGATGAAGAAGAGAGAGAGAGAGAGAGAGAGAGAGAATTATAGGAAAAGTATAAAAAAGTCCTAAATTTATTGCTTTTGTACTAATTTAGTAATACACCTTTCGATTTGACTAGTTTAGTCACACAAGCACGCATGCAACTGAGAGAAGAGAATCATCCCACAACGAAATGATGCCCAAAGAGTATTGCACCCACAAATAATACATGACAAAAATGTAAGACCTTCTTTGCACCAACGGGACTAGAAAAAACAAATTTCTATAGCTGAACTATATAGCCATGAATAGAAAAAGAACCCATAAATCACATGAAAAAAGCTGATCAAACCAAAATAAAGCCACTTACCACCCTCTTCGGAACCAACACAGTGCCTTCCTCTCCCTCTCTCCACACTCAACCGCCTCTCTCTCTCTCTCTCTCTCTCTCTCTCTCTAGAAACTGAAGTCCATGGGGGAGCTGGAATGAGTGGAGTGATTATAGATGAGGAGAGGGCCCATGGGCTCGTCCTTCTCTCTCTTCTTGTTGATGTTGACAAAGAAGAGAGAGAGAGAGAGAGAGAGAGAGAGAGAGAGAGAGAGAGAGAGAGTTATAGGGAAAGTATCAAAAAGTCTTAAATTTATTACATTGATACTAATTTAGTTATATACCTTTCAATTTGACTAATTTAGTCACACAAGCATACAATTGAGATAACAGAATCATCCCACGGCAAAATGATGCCTAAAGAGTATCGCACCCACAAATAATACACGACAAAAATGTAAGACCTTCTTCGCACCAACAAGACTAGAAAAAACAAATTTCTACAGTTGAACTACATAGCCATGACCAAAAAAAGAACCCATAAATCACTAAAAAAAAAAAAAAAAATTGATCAAACCAAAACAAAGCCACTTACCACCCTCTTTGGAACCAACACAGTGCTTTCCTCTCTCTCTCCACATTGATCCTCTTCCCCCTTCCCCCCTCTCTCCTGAAATCAAAGTCCAGAGGAGAGCACAGTCAGTGGAGTGATTATAGACAAGGGGAGGGCCCATAGGCTTGTCCTTTTCTCTCTTCTTATTGACGTTGATGAAGAAGTGAGAGAGAGAGAGAGAGAGAGAGAGAGAGAGAGAGTTATAGGGAAGGTATAAAAAAGTCTTAAATTTATTACATTGGTACTAATTTAGTTATATACATTTCAATTTGACTAATTTAGTCACACAAGCATACAATTGAGATAATAGAATCATCCCACGGCAAAATGATGCCTAAAGAGTATCGCACCCACAAATAATACACGACAAAAATGTAAGACCTTCTTCGCACCAACAAGACTAGAAAAAACAAATTTCTACAGTTGAACCACATAGCCATGACCAGAAAAAGAACCCATAAATCACTAAAAAAAAAAAAAAACTGATCAAACCAAAACAAAGCCACTTACCACCCTCTTTGGAACCAACACAGTGCTTTCCTCTCTCTCTCCACATTTGGAACCAACACAATGCTTTCCTCTCTCTCTCCACATTGATCCTCTTCCCCCTTCCCCCCTCTCTCTTGAAACCGAACCCCAGAGGAGAGCGGAGTCAGTGGAGTGATTATAGACAAGGGGAGGGCCCATAGGCTTGTCCTTCTCTCTCTTCTTATTGACGTTGATGAAGAAGAGAGAGAGAGAGAGAGAGAGAGAAAATTATGGGGAAATTACTAAAAAAGTCATAAATTTATTGTATTGGTACCAATTTAGTTGTACATCTATCAATTTTTGACCAGTTTAGTCTTAAACTTTTTCACGTTTGTATCAATTCAATGCATCCGACCAATTTTGACTAAGTGACACTTTTGACTAGGCAACAATGATATGGACGCTAGCCAATGCTAGTCATCTAACCAATGACATGATAATTTTTAAATAATTTTTTTATTTTTTGGAAATTTTTTATAAATTTTTTCATTTTTCATTTTTCTCTTCTTCCTCCTTTAGCTTCTTTTCCTATAGTGGCTTGTCAGCCAAGTGGCGAAGGCCACTTGCAAGGTGGCTTTGCACAAATTTAGGCAAGGCTAGCCTCGCCATGGCCTTACTATGGGTGAAGGTGACCTCGCCCACGATTTACAATGCCATGGTGGCCCTCGCTTGAGCCTTGGCAAACACCACCATGGCCTTGCTAGCTGCGGGTGAGGTTGCCTTCGCCCATGGCAAGGCCATGGCGAGGTTAGTCTCGCCTAGATCTGGGTGAAGTTGCCTTACTTGTGGCCCTAAGTGAGGTTGGTTGAAGGTAGCAATCCTTGCTGTCCACTGTGAGGAGAAGAAGCCCAAAGAGGAAGAAAATAATTTTTTTTTAAATATAAAAATTATTAAAGAATTGTCATTTCAGCGTTGGCCAAATGGCTGACGTGCATGTCAATAATGGCCAACCAAAATTGGCAAGATAGACTGAATTTGTATCAATGTGAAAATATTTAAGACTAAATTTATCAAATTAAAAAGTTTAGGGTTGAATTGATACTAATACAATAGGTTCAGGACTTTTTTTTATATAATTTTCTCGAGAATTACATACGAGGAGAGGGCCCGCAAGCTTGTCCTTCTCTCTCTTCTCGTTGATGTTGACGAAAAAGTGAGAGAGAGAGAGAGAGAGAGAGAGAATTATAGACAAGAAGAGGGCCCGCATCCTTCTCTCACTTCTCGTTGACATTGACGAAGAAGAGAGAGAGTTATAGATGAGAGAGGGCCCACGGCTTGTCATTCTCTTCTCGTTGACATTGATGAAGAAGTGAGAAAGAGGGGGGGGATATTTAGATTGCATTAAATTCAAGATAGATAAAATTGCATTATAATTTAAGATAGGACAGGAAAATTGGATATAAGAAAAATAAAAATCGAATAAAATTATCCGAGAGGAAATAGAATAAAGGTAAATAGGATTTCTACCATCCATAATAGGAAAGTAATTTTTCTCAAATAATAAATTTCTTAAATTAATAATATTAAACTTATATTTCAATATAAATAATATTTGAATTCTTATATAAGAAATTCAAAATAACAAAAATGAAATTTTATTTTTTTAATTTAATCTTATGTTTTATATATTCAAATTTAATTGATATAAATATAATCATATTTATTACATATTTTGGTATATTAGCACAATTCACTATTTAGTGAAGTTTTATTAAAAATGATAGAAGGGGAAAAAAGAAATAAAAACGAAAATAATTAAAGAAAGAGAGGAAAACAAGACAAATAAAAATAAAATAGGAACAAGTACCGTGAGAGATTTTTATTATATCAATTTGTGAACTTTTATGTTCATCCACACTAATGTACTGTTATATCAAATATTGTAAGCAATATGATATGAATATATTTGACTATAAATACGTAGTTTATCAAACAATGGATAGCATAAAAGAGATCCATGGATTTCTTATCCCATCTTATAATGTTTAAAAATCCAAACGACCAAACGCAGCTTTAGTCATTGGAAGCGCTACCTAAATTGGTGCGCTTTTTTATTTATTTATTTATCAATGTCCAATGATAAATTCATACAAGTTTGTTGAGTGTAATAAAAATAAATAAAAATTTGATTTTTATCTTCTTCTTCCTCCATCATAGAGCACCACCTCCTCGGCCACCATCTCCATCTCCACTGCTTCTAGGGTCGCCTGCTGTCGGCCCAAGTTACACTTCCGTCATCGCTAGCATTTAGCTCCAATGTTGCCTGTCCAGATCTAGACGAGGCCATGGCTTCTCGAGTTCATGGCCAGGTTAGAGCTTGAGCGGCCATGGCTCCATATCTATCACGGCCGCACTTCGTGGAAGGGAGCTCCCTAGAGGAACTCGAAGGGAGGACGACGGAAGGGGACAGAGAGAGAGAGAGAGAGAGAGAGAGAGAGAGAGTCCATGACTGTTTGAGGCGGAGGAAGGGACTTGCTGTGGCAGCCATGGTGGGGAAGTGGGCGTTGAAGATGGAGGTTATGGTTGACATGGCCGAAGTTGGGTGGTAAATTCTCGGAGGAAGGGACTTGCTGTGGCAGCCATGGTGGGGAAGTGGGCGTTGAAGATGGAGGTTATGGTTGACATGGCCGAAGTTGGGTGGTAAATTCTCAACCGGCCAGACAGATGGTAGCTGTGACGGGGATGAGGAGAGAGAAAATCTGTAATTTCAATTTTTCTAATCAGGACATGTGTCAAGTTTTAACTGCATCAACTCATATTAATGTGTACCACGTCAACTAGTTTCACGAAAAAAAAACTAGTTTCACGGGACTCACAAATCACTTAATATTCTCGCCGGAAGACAATAGATGAGTACGAAAGTAAATAGAAATGAAATGCGAGTGAAATTTCGTGAGGAATAAAGAGTGGATTTGTCAGAGCATATATATTTTTTTAAATTTCAAATACTCCACCTTTGCTAAACCCACCTCTCTTCTCGTCCGTAAACTCCAGAAATGATTCATTCAACATAACCTCAAAAAAGGTTAAGAAATATGCCCAGCCGTGCAGTTTTGGCTCCCAATCCCCAGTACCCGGATATAACCGTTTGTTACCCTCTTGATGGCTCATGAATTTCCCCATCTATGGATACAACACTAACAGGCATCTCCATTTGGGTGCCATTTGCCTTGCCCTCAGTTCCCATGACAGAATAAGATTGCCTGTTGTGACAAAAATGACGCTACTTGATACTTGTTTGCTTATGATCAGTACACTTGAATTGATACAATCGTTGTAACCCTAAATTCTGAAATTTTATTAGTAACATCATTTATCTTTCTTTCTATGTACTTTTTCATATCCGTGTAATGTATTTCTTCATTTCCTTGGAATACAAATTTCTATTCCAATGAACTTTACTTTTCTTGGCACTTTGATCATAGTTTCATCACTCCATCTTACCTCCATCTATGTAATTTGAGTTCAAGTGTGTAATAACAAAACGATTTTGATCATTCCCCAATCTGTCTATTTTTTTTTTCTCAATTGCGCTAGTATTTTTCTCTATATGTTGGTCCCTTGGTACAAGTTAGAGAATTTGTGAAATTTTCCTTTGATTTCTAGTTCTTTAATAGAAAGGGAATCCAAAAACCACTTCACTTCGGTTTAGGAGGAAGAATAAAGTACTATGAATAAGTGAAATAATTATCCAAAAAGTTTTGAATATACTGTAAATAGGTCGATTCACTCTTAAAATTTTTAATTTGGTTAATTTAGTCCTAAAATTATAACAATTTACCAATGCAGTCCTTCCAATCAAGTTTAATCACAAATCCTTGACATTGACAATTTAAGTAATTTTTAAAATATTTTTTCTGAATTTTTTAATAAATTTTTTAATTCTTTCTTTTCATTCTATTTTTTTCACCGTTCTTCTTCCTTGAAGGGCTGGTACCTTGGCAACCCCTGCCTGCACTTCAGGGAAGAAGAACGGTGAAAAAGAAAAAAGAAATGACAAAATGTAAAAATTTTAAAAAAACTCATCAAAATTTGAAAAGTTGTAAAAATTGTCCATGTCAATGCTGGCCATGTCATGTAGGATGGTTGATATTCATCTCATCACTTGTCAATTAACCTTGATCAAAAGGACTAAACTAACAAATTGTCAAAAGATTTTGAACTAAATTGATCAAATTAAAAAGTTTATGATTGAATTGGCTCTAGTATAATGGATTCTAATTTTTTTTCACCATTCTTCTTCCTTGAAGGGCTGGTGCCTTGGGAACCCTACCTGCACTTCAAGGAAGAAGAACAACAAAAAGAAAAAAAAAAAAAATGAAAAAATGTAAAAATTTATAAAAAAATTCATCAAAATTTGAAAATTGCAAAAATTATCCATGTCAATGCTGGCTATGCTATATAAGATAGTTGACATCTACGTCATCAATTGTTGGTCAAATTTGACTAGAATGACTAAATAAACAAATTATCAAAAGATTTATGACTAAATTGATCTAATTAAAAAATTCAAAATTAAATTAGCCCCAGTACAATTGATAGAAGACTTTTTGGATAATTTTGTCATAAATAAGTAGTGTTTACACGCCATTTTGATTATTAAGGACATTGATGACCAAGAAGATCTCCTTTTCACAATTATTACATGACTAATTATTGAATTCAACTAAGAACAAAGTAAATGTGAAGGTTGGATGATTACCCACTAACTTGACATGCCATGTCATTGTGATGGCCTTACGAGGATCATGCATGTTGGGAGATTTTGTTCCAATAGTTTAAACTATTAGATAAAGACGTGATTTAATCTTTAATTATTCAATCACACTCATTCATGTTTAGTCTAGTTTTTTTGCCCAATACTAAGTATTGACATATTTAATTGGGGAGGAGGCAAATGAGGTTTAGTAAGATTTGAATTTAGAATCTTCAATTCTAATATCATGTGAGATATTATGAGATCACAATAATTATTTTAAAAGCTTAAATTACTAGACAAATATACGGATTAATATTGGAAAGGGCCTTGGGAGAGATATGTATGAGAAAGGGAGAGGAGCTAGAGATCAGTGGCTTACTTAAATACATAGAGGGGATTGAATCGAGACCGGAGGAATATCGAGGAAGACGACAACGAAGACGAAAGAGAGAATTGTGTGTGGATTTATCAAATAGTTTTGAGAGATTTGAGAAAACGCTTTGGGGGATATGAAAGTGTATTTTCGCCGTTATTTGAGCAAAGTGGGGTGTCAAATGACGAATGAGGAAGACGCATATTTCGTTCTGGCAGGGGCACTATGGGGAAAGCACGAGATGGGGACCGAGTTTTTAGCCTGTCTCGACTGGTCCGAGTGCGGAGTTGCGTTAGCTAGAAGGCGGGAGAGAAGGGGAAGAAGAGAGGGAAAGGGAGGGGGGTTGGCGTTCTAGAAGGCCTTGGAGGTTTCCCGGGCCCTCACATGCGTTTTGAGTTCACACGTGGGAGAGTTAACGGAGAAGAAAAATAGTTAAATAAACGAAATGGATTTACTCTTCTTTTACCATTGATTTTTGGAAATTCTTTTTTTTTTTTTTTTTGGAAAAAACCAAAGAAGATGGATATATTGGAGGTTAATTCTTTGTTATTTTTCTACCAAGTTCTGTGATTGAACCCATGTGATTGTGATCTTTCGTGCAGTCAAGTATGTAAATCCTATCACGAAGCTGTGCATCATGAGAGCTTCTAGGGAGGAGCACCAGAAGGGTTGGGCTGCAATCACCCTGGTCACGAGCGTCGAAAATTGCCCGGTGCTGTTTGATTTACTTGACTTGAGGGGTGTCGACCGGGATATTGAATAGCACAAAAATTCATCCTTTACTTGTTGAATTGAATCATGAAATTTACGCTGTATTTGCTACAAGTGATTGTAAATAGGTTAGCTTAGTGTGATCGGCTTTTGTAAAAATATTGTCTCAATCCTTCTTGACAAGAGAACAATAGCACCTGGATTATCAAACTGTGTTTTTTTAAACAATCGCATTAACTGAAGCTTAAACTTTGAAAGCATAATGGGTGCTGAATTTGCAGTGCTGTTATTATGATACTAGCATGATATTCTTGCAGATTGGGCAAAATTTCATGTGAGGTTATTAGCTCGCATTTCTTTTCGTCTGGCAATGCCATCACTATGTTGCAAGAGCATGCCAAAGTACAAGAACATTCCAAGGACGATGGCATAAGCGAATTTAGTTGAAGAAAAGAGCTACTAACATTCCGAAAATGCTCCAAATCCAATTAAATTTGCAATGAGCTAAAGGTTTTAAAACTTTGTTTGTGAGCCACTTCTCTCGAGGCTTTGGGCCGAGGCCTCTTCAAAAATATTTTTGGGGATTTGGCAATTTTTTTTAGGACCTCTCTAGCAAATTGCCAACCTTGGCAAGTTTTCGGAAGGCCATCTCTTAAGGTTAATTAATTTTTTCTTCCAAAACCATTCTTATCAATTTCTTCATCCTAAGCAAGGCCAAATCTAGCTACCAACCCGGTAATCTACCTTGATTGAAATCGCCGGACACGTTGCCGACTCTTAAGCCCTTCGTTGGTTTTGAGATTTCTTTTGCTTTAAAAAAAAAAAGCAAAAGTTCGTTACAAAGTGTGATTTTTTCAAACACCGGTTAAATCAAAATTGTTTCCTAAATGAACTTTTAAATTATAATTTATCAAACATTTCAAAAAGCCCATTTACTTTTGCATTTTTCCAAAGAATCAAATACACCTTCAAAAGCCTTTGAAAATACAATTGCATTATCACAAACTCGCCAAAAAATTTGCCAAATCTCTTTCTCTTTCTCTTGAGCCAAAGGCCTTTAGTTTTCCCGAAGCAAGTCCCAGCTAGTATTAAAATTTTCCCAAACACTCACCTGATGGATTTTTTGTTTAATGAGCCAAGTCAAGTCGTGGGTCCATGTGGGTCCATGCTGGGCCAAAATCGACTAATAAGGGAAGGGCCATAAGAGAGGAAGGGCAATATATAAGTAAAAAAGAAGAAAGAAGAAAGTTTTGATATAATACGTTGGTATACCCCTCTTACCCCTCCCTCTTGAAGAACCCTCTCTTGAAGAACTCCAAAGCTTCAATCAATTCCTCTGGGACTACAATTATTACTTAATTTGTGGCAAACAAGATATGTCTTTTTGTGAGGTGTTACATATTTTCAAGAATTCATTTCCTACAATTCATTTACTACATTGATGTTGGTGTAGAGCGATGTTCTTCATGTTTTTAACATCATGTTTTTATAATTTGTTTTGGGCCGAAATTTTAAGAAATGTCCACATCTATTATTGTTGGCCGCTAGGAGCTTGGCTGCGCGTCCACAATCGCGTAGGTGCATGCCCAACCCTATGCCCAACCCTATGCGCCAACACGTAGGAGTGTCAACAGTTTAGTTCAGTTCGGTTTTTTTGAAAAATCGAATCGAACTGAACCGTTAGAAAAATCTTCTGAATTGAACCGAATGAGATCCGAATTGATATGAACTGAACCGAAATGGTTGGGTTCGGTTCGGTTTTTTGGCTTTTTTTTTTTTTTTCAATTCTTTCTCTTTTTTATTTTCAATTTTTTAATTTTTTTTATTCCCTAAATCTTCTTCTTCCTTGCGTTCTTCTCCCTCCCGAACAACGCCTGCAGCTTCCCTGTTTCACCGAAACAACCTTTCCTCAAATCTCACCCAAAAACACCATCAGCCCAAGCAGCCAGCACCCACACCGTCACCGAACCACCACCCTCTACCGGTCGTTCCCTCCGACTTGTGTCAACTACCGCCGGCAGACTACATGGCTCGGCTTCCACCGAGCTTGGCCGAGAAGATAGAACTCGGCCCCATCGACCGGGCACCGTTCGAGATAGCCTTGATGCCGACATCTTCCAACACCCACCCGTGCCAACACTGTTAACCTTCCCTTTCCTCGAACCGTCCATGACCAACCCACAAAACCAAAGAAAATCTATGTGGATCTAGCCTAGACAAAACATCGAACATATGGGGTGCGCCCATGAAAAAGCTAACGAAAGCTCGACAGGGAGATCAATCAACAATCCAAGCAGAAACAACAACCAAGCAAAGTCTAGAGACAACAAATTGCAGCCCGCCGGGTCGGGCCGGAACTTGGGCGAACCGAAGAGCTGCGAAGCTTCGATCTGGCGAGCCGAAAAACGGAGCAAAAGGAGCACGTTTGTGCTCTCTGGTGATAGGGCCCTACTCGGCTAGACGAAGGTGGACTTCATATAGAGAGCTAATGATGGGGACTAGATTTGAGATAAAGGTGAAAGTTTTGTGATTTTTCACCACACAAAAAAAAAAAAGTTAGAGCCAGAATTGTCACTTAATTTAAAATTGGTGTTTTTTTATAAGACAAAAAAAAGTTGGGGCAAAGTTGTCCCTCAATCTAAACTTGATACTTTTAAAAAAAAAAAGTTAGCCCAGAGATTCAATCATCTACTTTACTCTTATCTAAGGGCATTGTAGATGTAAGATAATCATCCTATCTAGTTGTAGCAAGATAAACTTGTACATCTTTAGACCATGATGGATAGTTATTGCCATGCAAGATAGATGTCAATTGGAAATGCATCAAACCAATAGATGATGCAGAAGCCGTCAGTATTAACTCCAATAATGCAATTAATTAGCCAGACAGGTTGAACACAAGAACCCAATAATAATGACACAATAATCAAGCACGTAACTCCAAATGTGCAGTCGATCACAAAATAACAAACAGAAACGAGGGTTCAATCGGTCCACCACTAAGTCAATATACCTTACTGGGAGGCCATAAAATCATACCAACCAGTACTTTAAAGATTACTAGAAACCATCCAACACTTGAAAGATTACTATGCGCATACCAACCAACACTTCAATAATTGATATATTCCAGTGATAATCTATATAAGTATAATGGACAGCGTCTTTTGATGCCCTCAGTTTGGGTCATTTTTTTTATTAATTTTTTTTTTTTTTTTTTTTTGGGGTGTAACTCGTGCAAAACCAAACGAAGACCTTGCAGAATCGAACGAAGGCCTCTGAACTCCTCAAGATATATGAAAACCATAAATTCTAGATCGTAAGACACACAAAGACCAGATCGTGCAATCGGTCTTCAATCCTATCATCAAGAAAGAAGGCTGAGCACATACCGATATTGCTAGATGGGCTTTAGCGATTGACGCTAGGTAGTAGTTCTATCTAGATCTGCAAGACAGGCATCAATTGGAGGTAGCGGGTGATGACGAGGATGCCGATGGGGGCAATGACAAGGGTGAGAGATCTAGATCTGCATCTAAATCTGGTGACACGGTCTCCTTTTCATTCAATGTTTTGAGATGAAGGGAGCTGAAGATGATTTGGATGAAGACCGGCAACGTGCGATCACATGCGAAACAAGACGAAGTCAAGTATCGTGATCAAGAGGATGAGAAGGTCACCGTAGGTAGGGGTGTAAACGGTTCGGTTCGGTTCGATTTTTTGAAAACCGAACCGAACCGAACCGTTAGAAAAATCTTCCGAACCGAACCAAAACCGAACCGAACCGAATACGAACTGAACCGAAATTTCGGTTCGGTTTGGTTCGGTTTTTCGGTTTTTAGCCTTTGGTTTCGGTTTTTTTTTTTTTTTTTTTTTTTCTGTTAAACTTAGATTTCTCCACTTTTATTTCTCCATTTTTATTTGTTGGTTCGGTTCGGTTCGGTTAACCGATAAAAACCGAACCGAACCGAAAATTTTCGGTTTTTAATGAAAATCGAACCGAATGAAAACCGAACCAAAAAAACCAAATTTTTCGGTTCGGTTCGATTTTTGGTTCAGGAACTGACATCCCTAACCGCAAGGTTCATCGGTGCAGGTCAAGATGAAAATAGTGATGGAGGCCGAGACAACAGGTTGGTGGGGGGGGACAACAGCGGTGGATGGATTCGGAATTTAGACCAGATCTGGATCTGGAATTCAGACCTTAGAGAACCGGCGTCCTCTCTGCTCTGCTGTTTAGAAGAGAAGTGCGCCACGACGAATTGCTCTGATACCATGTTGAAAGAGAGAGTATTCTGCGTATTGTATTCTTTTAATCAAAAAGGATTACAAGAATACATACAATATATATGAGTAACCCTCTAAACATAAGATTAAGTATTGACTACTTTACCCTTATTATTATATCCTAACGGTATGGTAACAAGCTGTTGGTTGCACGGATTATTTACTAGTATGAAATTTGCAGAGATGTGAAGAATGAGTTCTATTCAGCCCATATTAGGTCAAACCCGGCCCATAAGAAAAGTGTCCATAAGAAGAGGGGAATTTATTTTTTTAGTGTAAATAACTACAATATATAAATAAAATGGAAGAACTTTGAAAGCATTCCTTTTTTCTACTTTTGTGATGCAGTGTACTCCTTTTAAAGAGTGGAACTCTAAGGCTTCAATCAATTTTTTTAAGACTACAAGGAGTACTTATTCTGTGGCAAATAAGATATGTCCGTTTTCGTGATATGTCTTTTCATCGTTGTTACGTATTTTGTGGATACGTTTCCATATCTATTTTCAGTATTCAACTGATCGAATATCAGTTCGTTTTTTTATTTTCTGCAATCCATTTCCTACACTCACTAAGACCTATGTTTCGTCCGGGTGGGCAGCGTCCTCCTTGCGAACGGATCGCTCACCCTCATCGTGGTCCTCCCTCGCTCATCAACTCCAGCCGAGCTCTCTCAAGCTCTCCCCATTGGGGTTCGGATCTTTGACATGGGTGAAGTCCTCGGCGGTATTAGGGTGGCTGGGGTGCACAGGAGTAGTACGTGGCGGTGGAGAGAGGCCCGGTTGCGACGGTGCTAGTAGTGTGAGGAAATGTGGTGGCTTGGAGGGTAAAGTGGGTGGGAGGTTCTTGCAGTAGAAGAAGAGAGGGGGGAGAGGAGAGAGTGACCTGCGTGGAGTTGGAGTTGGGCGAGTGGGCGAGCCAGGCGATTCACGAGCCGGGTTAAGGCGAGGTGAAAGTGTGCCTTTGGCTGTCAATTTTTTTGAAAGTTTTTGCCTCTGATACCGAGATGATCCTCTCCTTCTATTCTTTTGCGCCGGAAAGGTTCCTTTTGACGACTTTTGGTGGCTTTTGCTTTCCATACCGACGTGACTGTTTCTTTTTTTAATACTGATTTTAGTGGAGATTGTCTTCCTCTAATCCTCTTTTTATTCGTCGTCTTCTAAAAGGCCATAACAGTACATACACACAAACATATATGTTCCTATGCTGCTCCTTTTCTTATGTGTTTCATAGCTTTAATAACTGCTAATTGTCACAATTAGAAAAATTGATCTAACTCTGTCCAGGATTTGAGGAAAATTTTATTTTCTTTGATATTTTGACGAAGAGATAATGAAGATAATAATGCTGAATCGTTGAATCGTTAACCTCTTTTATCATTCAAAACTCCAAAAAAAGAAGAAGATATGCTTAAATGCTCTGTTTGTCAATCGAGGCCAAGTAGCTTTCTCTTGTGATTTTGCTTTTGAGATGGGTTTATTGTGATTCTGCTTCTGTGTTGAGATGGACTTGCGGACTTGCGATGTTAAATCAATGTTACTTTAGAGGATCTTAGCAAGAATTATCGTAGTCAAAGATCTCATCGTTACACATATTGAGGCCCTTGCATTTTGTTCCCATTTGAGAGAAACACTAGCTGAAGCAATTTCAAAAGAAGAAATTCAATGATCACTTGAAATGGCACAATCGCAGTGGCAGGCTTTGTTTTTTTGCCTAAAAAAATGGTGAAGTGTAAAGGATGGGCACGTGAACACTTTAGCCGATGTGCTGGTCTATGCATTATGACCGAGAGGAGGTTTCATGCGCATTTTAATTGTATATGAGGGCTAGGAAGTTGTAATCCTTGGACATTTTAGCCAAATTTATAAGAGAACTAAATCATACGTCTCATTGAACCTCATCTGGATAGATTATATAGATAGATTACCTTGGCATGCTTCACCAAAAAAGGACTAAACCTCATCTAGGTATATTAAATAGGTAGATTACCTTGGCATATTTTAAGCTGATGAAGATAGATTACATAAATAAGTTTAAAATAGGAAATAGGAAAGGGAATGAAAGAGACATGGCCTTCTGATGTTTATCATACTTAATTTAAATTTTGGATTTGCTGTTAAGGCCTTTTGATTCAAATTCCTTAAATAAGTCCGGCAGCATTTGAAGCCCGGCATTTGAAGTAGGAGGCCGTTTTAAGTTGGAAGCAAACCTAACTAGAAGTTGGATTTCATAATACGAGTAAAATGTGTAGTCCAATAAATCATTTTACAGGCTTGCCCATCAATGAAAGAGCGTAATTTTCTTCCAATATTGGTGGTTTATTTATGAGCGAATCACTAATGAAATTGCATGCTTAGCTTCAGACCCGGTGAGCTCAGGAGGCGCCACAATCGATCCACTAGTATTGATCCACCCACCATGCTACAACAAGCACCCACCACTACACAGGCGCTACTACACACCGTCCTGCATTCCTCATTATGCCTAACCTTGCCCGTCCATTCAACTTGGCAATCCTCCTTCGAATACCACTTGTTCTAATTTTAAACTTCAATGAGAATCCTCCCATAATTTCTACGTTCCTAATCTTTTCCCATCTCATTCAATCAGTTCCGCAGCAGCACAAGCATCTACTCCAGGAACACCTCCTCCCACATCCAGATCAGAAAACAAGTAAAAACAAGTACTGCCAACCGAATTATAAGAATATATCCCACCTGCTCAGGTGTGACACGTGACAATCTACCTTGAATACCAGAAGCTTATTACGAAAATTACATGCCACACCACGGATAAAAGTCACTAAATAAGATTGATCGAGAGCAATTTCCATGGTGCAAATTTCCGTGGTGCTGCATCCATGTAAACTACGTCGTCACAAAGGTTATCCAACAAAATTGTTTCACATTTCATTTCTTCCTTCCAAAGTAGAAACCAGATGGGATGGCCACCCTAGCAACCGCGACACCCAAAGAGACAAAGACGAAAGCATTCTAACAGTAGAAACCGCCAGTTTTTTCAAAGGAACTTCCAGACGATCCACTCCCTAACAAAAGCAACAAAACAAGTTATAACATAAACATCAGATGCAGAAAAAGGAAAGATCATGACACGATTAAGGATTTATAAACCATCAATTATTCAAACTAACGGAACGGACAGGTGCCATGTGCCATGTGGAATGACTTACCTTTGCATGCAAAAGTGATGCAACAATTCTGGAAGTCGATGGTCCACCATACATAGCCATGCAAGAAGCACTCGGGCTTTAAATTGATGCAAAAAAACATTTTTTTTCAATAAGATCTAATGCAATAATTCTTACCTTTGCATGCAAAAGTGATGCATTGCTCATGTCTTTGCCCATGTCCTTGAAGGCTAACCTGTGGCAGTTGAAGAGCAAAGTCATGCTAGAGAAGAGGGAAACAATGGAATTTAAAAAGCACCAACTAAAGTAAACCCATAAATAATGCTTTGTATATACGGAGCATCTAAGAAACTACAATTCAAGATCGCGACTTAAGGGTAATCTGGATCTAAGTCAAATATGGTAATCATCTATGAAGATTCACAATGTCCATAGAAGTCGATCAACAACATAAGTGAGTTGAATTGACTTTTGGATTCTTAGCCATCCTCTAGCTCCTCTAGCATAGGAAATCAACATCATTCGCCTTCAGAATGAAGTTGTCTCCGCTGCTCAAAAGGATATTGTGCTGCCTTCCCTCAGAAATAAATGCATTGAGAATGAATTACACCCTTAACTATTGCATAATAAGCACCTCTCACATTGATTTCTGAGTAACAATCGTTTCTTAGACGCTCTCTACAGCCATCACTTAGAAGATAAGAACACCTTAGGGAAGGAAGGGAAAAGAAGGCAACACTTGCAGCGGGCAATCAGCTAGTACCAAAAAAAAAAAAAAAAAAAAACAGTATTAACCTTGCTGCCACACTTAATTGCTTCCTCATATGCCACACAAAACTCCCATCCAGGGTAGACCTCAACCTTTACAATAAATAACAGAAGCGAGATCGAGAAAGATATGTGTGAGTCAAATTGACTTTCGGATTCTTGGTCTTCCTCTAGTGTAGGAAATCGACATAGTTGGCCTCCAGAATGAAGGCTCATGCTGTGCTGCTCAAAAGGGCATTGTTCTACATTTCCTTGGAAACGAATGCATGGAGAAGGAATTACCCCTAACTATTACATAATAAGCATCTCTCACATTGATTTATGAGTATCAATCATTGATGCCGATAAACCAGAATGTATCATAGACAGTCTATACCGCTATCACTTAAAACAGCAACAGAACACCTTAAAGGAGGAAGGGAAAATAAGGCAATACTTGTTTTGGGCAATCAACCAGCCAGCGTACTTCCTTGCTTCTTCACTCGCTACACCATATACATCTCCGCCAGAGAACTCAAACTTATTAACAACCTAATAAATAACAGAAGTGAGATCCAAAAGAATATATGTTGAGTCCAGTTAAAAGAGATACAAAAGGATGTAGCAGACCAGCTAATGCTGACATAAAATTTGGTCTTAAACAGGACGCCTCATGGGTTATAGCGATCAAAGTTGGAAACAGATTGCAGAACAACATGCCTTGGCACATGACCGGTCGTAAAGGATACCGGTTGGATAGACCATTAGAAACCACCCACAGATGGAGATGAAATCAAATTGATCCTTTAGATTTGTATCAAATGATACTGATCAAAAGAGCATGTGATGTACACTGAAGACATCCTCTCCCATGAAAAAAATTTGCCACAAAATATGTCAAAATACTCTTCCCCCCGAGTATACTCGATATTCTGAGTATACTCGATATTCTGGTGCTTCTTCAGAAGGAAAACCCACAAGATGTGAATTAGAATTACAGTGTTAAGCTAGAAAATCTATGGGATAAAAAGGTAAGATATTGTGAAGGCGAGTCGAAACAAAACAAGTACCACACAAGTACCACATGACCTATTGAAAACCATCATCGTCCACTCAATGCTTGTGATCACCAAACTTTTTTCTTGTGAGATAAATTTTTGTAAAGAAACAAGCCCAACATTCATATAAGACACACCTTCAATTTATGCGGTATCGAACTCACTCCAAACGGAAACTTATCATTAGGCCAATTAAATGCTCTCGCCTGCACTCAAACAGGAACCCCAATCAAGGTCGTTCTGAAGCATAGAACAATGCACAGTGCAAGCGAAACGCCCACAACATGATCCATCTTAAATTAGCATGAAGAGAGAAACACCTTATAATCCACAAGGTAAGTCATAGTAAACTCTACTTCTACTTCTCTGCATGATTCCTGCAACCAAAGCCATCTTATTACATTTATGACACAAACATTAAACATAATTTGACAATAAACTATGGTTGATTCTCTTTCACTGCCACATTTTGTGGGCAACCAAACAGATCATCAAAAGCCCAAATGCAAGTAACTCAATTTTCCAAGTCTCATTTCCTTTTCCCTTAATTTTCCTTCTCCCAAACAATCTTTGGAATTTGCTCCAAATCCAAATTTTAGAACTCGAACCTTTGCAGCCCTCACTTGAGACCTATCTTTCCTCCCTTTCCGCCTCCGGAGCACGTACACGTAGATGCAGTCATTGTCCTTGCAGTCCTCGGACACGCATGTGACCACCACCCTCCTGAAGAGTTCCTCAGGTAGCCTCCTACAACTGGATGTTAAAGTAATCAAAACTGCAGAATGAAAAATTGAAAGCAACTAGGTCTTGACTCTGGTGTCATCCTCTAGAGAGGACAGATCAATTCCACGCAACCTTGAAAAATAGAGAGAATACTCACGGGTCTCCCTCGTGAAGAATTGTCTCGACTTCCTTGCTCATTTCTCGGTAAAAATTGTCCAATGCCTCCTCACCATAATTCATCGCCTAATGCAGAAAACCAGAAATTTCGCCAAGTGTAATGACTTCTCTCTGATGGTCCACTATACCACATGCAAGAAGCACTCGCAATATTTTCAATGAGATCCAAAGCAATAAATCTTACCAATGATATTGCCCTGCATTTCTCTCTAATTTCCTCACGTGAACAGCTTTTCCAATACGCTAGCAGGGGAATATACTAGAGAAGAGAGAAGTAATGGAATTTAAAGAGCGCAAACTAAAGTAAAGCAGAGAAATAATGCTTTGTATATCTAGACCATCCAAAAACTGCAATTCAAGATGGCGACTAGGGCAACTCCATAAAAGTCATCAACTCCTAAAAATACTCCTAACTAAAAATGCAACAACGTAAGTGAGTTGATGAAGTGGTCTCTGCTGCTCAAAAGTATATTCTTCTGCATTTCCTTGGCAATAAATGCATGGAGGATGAATTACACCCCCTAATTATTACATAATAAGCACCTCACATTGATTTTCGTTGAAGCCGATAAACTAAAAAGCATCCTCGCTACAGCCATCACTTAGAACAACAAGTGAATGCCTTAGAGAAAGGAAGGGAAAAGAAGGCAATACCTCTATTGGGATACCATTAAAATACTCTTGTTGGGGAGAGTCCTCAGGCATACTAGCATCCTAATAAACAACTCAAGTGAGATCCATAAGGATATATGTTGAGTCCAGTTAAAAGAGATGCAAAAGGATGTATTTGGTCTAAAAGGATATTGTTCCGCATTTCCTTGGCAATGGAGAATGAATTACGCCCCTAATTATTGCATAATACATGCCTTAGAGAAAGGAAGGGAAAAGAAGGCAATACCTCTTTTGGGAAACCATAAACATACTCTTGTTGGGGAGAGTCCTTAGGCATATTATTTGCAACCTAATAAACAACTCAAGTGAGATCCATAAGGATATGTGTTGACTCCAGTTAAAAAGAGATGCAAAAGGATGTCTCTGGTCTAAAAGGATATTGTTCTGCATTTGCTTGGCAATAAATGCATGGAGAATGAATTACGTCCCTAATTATTAGGGTCCTCACATTGATGAACGCCTTAGAGAAAGGAAGGGAAAAGAAGGCAATACCTCTATTGGGATACCACGAAAATACTCTTGTTGGGGAGAGTCCTCAAGCATATTAGCATCCTAATAAACAACTCAAGTGAGATCCATAAGGATATATGTTGAGTCCGTTAAAAGAGATGCAAAAGGATGTAGCAAACAGATTAATGCCGACATAAGATTTGGTCTAAAGCAGACACCTCATAAGTTATAGCGATCAAAACTGGAAACAGATTGCAGAAAAGCATGCCTGCACATGACGTAAAGGATACCCATTGGATGGACCATTAAAAACCACCCACAGATGGAGATGTAATCAACAAATTGATCCTTTAGATTTGTATTAAATGATACTAATCAAAAGAGCATTTAATGTACACTAAAGACATTCACTCCCATTACAAGAATCTGCCACAAAATATATGTCAGAATACTCTTCTCCTCGAGTATAATAGCAGATATTCAGACGAGATGCAAATTAGAATTACAGCATTAAGCTAGAATTGTGAAGGCAGTTCTAGAGTCCAAACAAAACTAGTATCACCCAACCTATTAAAAACTATCATCATCCACTAATTCGTCAATGCTCGTGACTTTCACCAAACTTCTTGCTTGGGGAGGGAACACTAAGCCAACAAAGCCTTCCATCCAGGTCTGTGAGAATAAATTTGCAAAGAAACAAGCCCAAGGACTAGGATAAACATTCATAAAAGACACACCTCCGGAATCCAAGCAATTTAAGCGTACACACATCACCAGGGCATAACCGCAAAAATACCCAAACTTTCTTAAACTTGACGCAAGGGACACGAGGACAATGCAAGCAAAACCCCAATCCATCCTCAATTAGCATGAATAGAAAAAGTAACTGGCTTAAGCCGTATTATACCGCACAGCACAAACATTTAACGAGAACAGATTATACCCTGCCAAAATAGGGTTCGATAAATCCGATTCTCTTTCACTGCCCACATATTTTGTGGGCAACGAGACAGATCATCAAGCCCACGTGCAATAACTCAATTTTCCGAGTCTCAGTTCCCTTCATTTTCCTCTCCCAAACAATCCTCAGAATTCATTCCAAATCCAATTTTTAGATCTCAGAACCTTCATAACACTCACCTGAGACCTATCGGATCCCTCGCCGCCGCCATTGCTCTCTCTCAGGCTCTGCACGTTGGGGTCCGGCTCGTCGAGCTGGTCCCCCGCGGAATCAGGGTTGGGCTCAGGCGCACGAGAGCAGTACGCGACGGTGGAGGGGAGCCGGGTCACGAAGGAGCTGGTAGAGAGAGGAGGAAATGTGGGCGGAAGATTGTGGCAGCAGAAGCTGCGTGGGGTGGGGCGACTGGCCGAGCCGGCCCATTCACTTGCCGGATTAAGGCGAGGTGCAGGCGCGCGAATCACTGTCGATTGCAACATTGCGATGATGAATTAGCAAAGCGAGGACGCTGACGACGACTCGTGAAGAGGATGAGAGCAGATTCTTATGCAGAGAGAGGAAGGAGGGAGGAGAGCTCCCATATCAGCGGACACAAACAGAATCCTAACGGATTCGATTCGTTACAGAGAGAGAATCCCCTGTGATACGATTTGACTGACGTGGAGCGCAAGCTTTCCTTTTTCGGTTAGATTACGTGGCTCCCGCCACGTCCGGCCCAATCAAATATTGATGCGGGAGTCGGTTTTCAGAAAGGTGACCTTGAAAATTGTAATTTGTGTAACCAATTGAAAATACAAAAATTCCGGCTATGACCGAAACCCAAATGGCATAGTCACTTTTTCATTTTGCTTTTCTTTTCATTTTCAATAAAGAGAAAAGAAAAAAAAAACTCCTTGCATAATATGCAAGACCGGAGCAATTATAAATAATATGAATTTTAAGCCTAACGTGTTTCATGAACTCGTACTTATCTAATCAGCTTATCGGAACTTTAATATGGGTTCATAGAACTAATTAGTTGACCAAGTATAGCTATAATGCCTTCCCATCAGAACTCAAATGGCACACACACTTTTTAGTTTTGCTTTTCTTTCCATTTTATATAAAAGATATGAAATTTACTGCGATAATGCCGTGTTGGTTCTTAGAAAGGTGTTCTTTTACTATTGGGGTCCATGATCTTGAAATTTATGTAATCGATTAAAATACAAAATTCGAATTTAATTTGGAATTAATAGAAGTGATGATGGATTCGGATGCGGACCCAAATGGTACAGGTTCTTTTCATTTTCAATAAAGGAAAAAAAAACACTATGCATTACCACGTTTTATATTTCCAACATTAGTGCTAGCAATATCCGAGGAATTATAAATGATGTGAATGTTACTATAATAGAGCGCAGTGAGTTTTAGATAAGGCACTTTCTCGTTTTGCTTTTCTTTTCATTTTCAACAAAAAAAAAAAAAAAAAAAACCTCGGCATCATCACATTTAATGTCGTCAACATTAGTGTTTACAATATTTGAGCAAAAATTTTCTAATTAAGTATCTTCACCCTAATTCGAAAGATATAAACCAAATGGGATGGGTACTTGTCAATGGTATGACACTGAAATAGTCAACTCTATCAATAACTGAAAAAAACTACCGGAAAGTTCCTCAATTGTATACGGGAAAATAGTCCCCATAGCTCGATCAAAAAAATTAATTCCTTGCAATGGCGCTTATTTATTTTGAAATCATACTTTGGGCTAATATGAATTGACATGGCATTGATTTATTGGAATTGGAGCAGCGAGATGTCATTAGTGAATTCTCCAAGTTATTTTCAGGATCATACTTTTGTCAATCTATATCGTGAAAATTTGTGCCTCAAGTATAAATTAACCCCAATGCTAATTTATTATTTACAAGTCGCTCTTGATGGATTGTGATAATGTATTGGACATACAGTAATCTACGGACAACATGAGCATGTCAAATGACATCTGTATCATTTTAGGGGCTAATACATGTCCAATTTTTAATCTAGTGATGTTAAAGTGATATCCTGTCTATACAGTAAGCATAAACTCATCAATCAGTCAAAAATCACTCCAGTCAAATGAGCCAAAAAAGATTATCATCAACAAGTAACAGTCGAGGCTTTCAAGAAAGTTGACCAGATTTTACAAGGATTTGCCTTCGAAGTCTCCTCGCTTTCGTCTTTAGAACGCAATGGTCTCCTTCTTCTTCGGTAGCAATAGCCTCCCTCTGCATCTTCTTCTTCCTAGAACCTCAACATATGCCGACCCATTTTTCACTTGGATTTAACAACTAATTTCTAATTACATAATCACTTTGTTGGAGATTAAATATTTTTTAATATAATATAATGATTAAATAGTGTTTCCGAGTATGGGTTTACAAAATCTTTGTTATTACAACTTTTGTGAAGTGAAGTGAAGCGAATATAAGTTTTAGCTATTTTAAAATGAGGAAAAGAAAGTATTTTTGAAATAAACATAAATTTGTTTCTACATGCTATTTCTACTCCTTTATTATATTGAATTGATCACACTAACCTTGCGGGCATTATTATTTCTTACCTTTTTTTTTCTTTTTTTTTTTTTTTTTTTTTTCATTTGTTTCATTTTTACTAGAGACAACTACCCATGCCCCTCTCAAATAATTTCAATAATATTTAATGTGGGGCCTTGATTTAAAAATTGACACTCGCCTTCATTTCTTCTTTTTTCGGTTTTTTCCTTTTCTTTCTCAATTTGGAACAAAATTATTGCACCTCTTTTTTAATAAAAAAAATATTTTATTTTATAGATAACTACCTAATTTTTTTTTCTGGCAAAAAAAATTATTTTGTTCATGATTTTATATTTCTTTTTATATTAGGAAACATTTAATTTTTTTTGTCTGTATTAGGAAACAATTATTCAAAAAATAATTTGAGCTCAATTAAGAGGATAATCTTTGAGTAAATTGTGTATAATGCATACAATAACCACAATATTCAATCTTTGAGTAAATTCTCGTAAATTTGTGCCAAAATTTGAAGTAAAAAAATTTGCAACCGTGAGGATAATATACAAAAGTAAAGTAAACAATTTGCAGAAAAATTAATATTTCCTTACTCTAATATATGATTAGTGTCAGAATAAGTTTCGAAGAAGACAAATATGAAGAAAACTGTGAAATGTAATGAGTGTGGAAGAACAAGCTTTTCTTTTAGTAAAATTGAAAAAAAGAAGAAGAAAAAAACTTAAGAAATAATATTAAACTAAGAGCGGGATTGCAAGGGATAATAGAAGGGTGCCGTGAGTCAGTAATAAAGGGTGAAACAAATAATCTTAAATCAAGAGTGAGACAATAAGGGTTAATATAACCAATTCGATGTAATAAAGGGTGTCAAGAGCAAAGAAGAAGGATGTGCGTTAATAGAGCAAATCCCAAAAGTAAGGGCCAACTCATGTAGGATGTGTGTTAATAGAGCAAATCCCAAAATTAAGGGCAAACTCATGTAATATAACAAATTGGACACGCACTTTGCCTGTGTTACATTTCATAGCAAGAAATAACACTCAAAATCTAAAGCTAGTGTCTGCGCTCATGGAGGTCACCTTGTGACAAGAAAATTTTAATAGCATGAAATCCACATCAAAGTTCTTAAGTTCTTTGAGGTTGAACGAATATAGGGAAAGGTCCTCGTCATTTTGGCATTCCCACCTCTCCACGTACTAGTCATGTCCAGGAAGTCGAGCTGCTTACATGAGGACCATGCTGCTTTCAACATCACAAACTCCTCATATCAATCTATATTAGAGAAGCTAAGGGTAAAATGTGTGAAATTTTTTTGACCGGAATACTCCAGAGTCCTTCAGGGTTGGGCCCCCTGGATACTTCTTCCCTCGAAAGCTTAATTTTTTCAAACAACACATTCCAAAGTTAGTGACCTTTGGCTGGATGTTGCTATGAAGAGCTAATTAAAGATGCACAGATATATTATCTTTAAATACAGTATAGTATTACATTTTCAAGTAAACAATATGTCCAGTTTTTAAAAATATAGAAAAGGTAAATGATAAAAGGATTTTTTGCTAAAGTGTCTTTAGTGGGGGGGTCCTAGTATTGGGGTTCTGTGTAGCCTTCCCCGAGGTATTGACGCTTGGTTCGGGGTGCACTGTGCACTCTACAGGCCGTGAGCTGCTCGGCATAAGCCCAGCAAGCCTGGCGGATCCTCAGTTACAAATAAAAAAAATGGATTGTACTCTATTAAGAAATCTACTCATTTTCATTTTCATGGTGGATAATTTCAAGATGGATATAAAACAAAGCAAACAGCAAGCAATTTCTCAGGTTGCTCTTTTCCAGCTTATCTGTTACTTTTCTAGATCTTTACCACCGAAACAAATGGAGAAAACTTTGCAAATTAATTAGAGTTGCATGAGAGAGAAAAAGGACAAGAAAAAGCATAGCTAGCGAATATGAACTGAAAAGTTGGCGAGGTAAAGAGGATAGTCACATTGTTTAAGTAAATGTCGGGATGCATTACACAATTAGGAGTAAAATTGCCATCGAACGAGATGCGTCCCAAGGGCGAAAAGTTCTCATTCATTATTTGAATGCCCATTTGCACACGTTACCATTAACGTCAACACTTAATATGTGCTCTCCAAATAACAGCAGCAAACAAACCTTAGCAGCATGCCCGCTCCAAGTTGCTACCTGTAATTAAAGCATACAATTAGATAGACAAAACGTTCTTTCATATCATTAAGGAAGAACACAGCATATTTTCCGGCAATATCTTTAATTAGCAAGTCAGCCATGTGTACTTAGGTCTCACTATTTTACCATTACTAATCTGCTTCCCCAAAGATACAAACTCTAGCCAGCATTAACCATCGACATGTCTTCATATTGTTTACATAGGACCATTCGGGGACATGCGTAGAATCGGAGATTAAAGTTCTTCGCATGTTGATCGACTAAAATTATCTATATATTGCTAGCCTATCCCGTTCGACTAAATAATTGCATAAGTCTGGCGAGAAGAAAGTGCAACCATGAAATCTCTCCTCACACGGATATTTAAACCTGTTTCAACTCAAAATACCAAGCTGGTGAACCGAGCTGACAAAGAAATTTGAAATGCAAACATAAGAAGGAGCCTTCGATGAAGGCTAGCCAACGTACTAGCGCCTGGTTTGGTGGCTAGCGCCTCAGGCATTAGGGAGTGTATTTGGCCTAGGAGCACCCAGCGCATTTAAAAATGTCGGATATGGCATGATGGAGGTATATGTTACTCGGAAATACACAAAAACAAGACACCGCTGGATAGAATTATATGCCTACGAAAAAAGCCATATGCAACCATGAGCACAAGTCCATGGCTATGGCTGAACAGAAAATTATGAACATGACTTGACTAAGATGCGGAGTTTATCAAATAAGTGCATACATTTCAGTAAAAGCAAGTCCAAGTTGATCGAATTGATCAATTCTGAAGGCTAGGAAGTTTAAAAGATATTGTCTTCCGTCAACACCTACTGCTACTAACAACATAGACAATGAACATATTCCACTACGCTAGTCCACCATCAGAAAATCGCGCTCTCAAAGCCACTGCTACATAAACAAAGCCGTGAAAACCAAGTAATCGCCACCAAAAGCCCATCAATTTTTCCGCTCCGAACTCGATTATGTCCTCAATCACAACGATGATGCCACCCTAGAAAGCAATGCCACTCAGAAGCAAGAGAAGCAGTACCATCAATAGTATCCCAAAGTTCACATGCCAAGGGCAAACTAAGGAAAACCAAAACCAAGAATCACGAATCAACTATCTCATCGCCGATCACTTGCCGACAAACAAGGCAAACACCAATTAACCGGAAAAATATGAGCTCCACTAGCAAGACAGCCCACCAAATAACACCCATTGATTAAAAATAAATAAAATCTTCTAGCAATGCCCAAAGATTCGCCATAGCATATCTTATGTCACATCTATTCCTTACGGAATTAAAGTTGAGATCCTTCCATTTATTTAGTCACAAGTCTACGGCCATTAACTTCCTCCGCTATTCATGTTAAAGATTCTGCCACATCTATCGGACCTTCATCATATACACAATCAGTATCGATTCCATTTAAAACTTTGGAAGGAAAATGAAAAGTCTTCCAATAACAAGCTGAGAGGAACACTTTAAGGAAACATCAACTCAAAATAATATTTCAGTATATTTATATCCTTCTTCTTCGAACTTGAAATATATATATTCAATGATGCGATCAAATCGTCTTTCCTATAGCTATTACACTAAAACCCACAAGTTACGGTCTATAACTCAAACCGGAGAAACAACGAGATAAAATAGAGAGTCGGGTAATTGGATAGTCACCAACAAATTTTTATTCCCAGAAACTGCAAAAACGAAACAAAAACGAAATTTGAAAGGTAAAAATATAAGGAAATGAGATCAATCTGACTGCATTCCGGTTGTAGCATTGATCCAGACTCAAGTAATTAAGAGCTTAACAAAACCAACCAAATACACAGTCCGGTCATTGAAGTGTGGGCTAACGTTTGATTTGTGCCTATTTTGATTTGATGAAGATGGGAATACATTCAAGAAGCCTTGCCGTCCATATGAGAAGGAACAGCGGGACGCTGAAAACTTGGTAGTTGTGGAGGGTTCGGGATGCGCTGAGTAGAATCCGAATGTCAGGATGCTTCTAACCTCAACGAGAAGAACCTCATCGAATCTTTGAAGGCGAGGTCCTTCTTTGTTGGATAAACCGCTGTGAGCTTTTGAACGAGAGCCACAATAAGCTCGATCATGTCTTGGCCTTGGCCTTGATCGGTGGAGAAAAGACAAGAAATAACTCTTTTCTTGCTCTCTTTCAATTAGTATGCTTGTATCAATGGCAAATTTTAAGGTGACGGGAGAGAAAAACACCTCCGAAATTACCCTAGCCTCCCCTTCCACATCGGAACTCTATCTTTCTTGGGGAATGTCCCTTTTCCAATGCGTACCCATGTCATGCATTTGGGAAGGCTTTGGGGAAAGTCTTTAGGTGAAATGCAAAGGCCATTGAGTTAGAGGTGTTTTCCAAAATACAAACTGTGTTTGGTAAATTGTATTGTAAAAGTCAATTGTGAAGTATCTTTGAGTAAAATGGTGTTTGGAAGAATTATATTTGCAAAAGGTTTTTGTTATATAACTAAAAAAAAAAAAGTTGGTCGGCTAAGAACAAGTAGTTGTCGGCGAGGAGCAGGCGATCCGGCGAAGGGCAGGCAATCCAATGCAAGCCATCCGAGCAGAGGTAGGCGGTTTGGTGAGGGTTGCAGGACCCAAATCACGCGGCCTCGCCAGAGGTCGTGGCGCGTTGGGCAATCCTTCGGCGAGGGTCGCAGATCTGGTCACTGCGCGAGCCTCCGATTAGGGTCCCGGCGACTACATATGGTCATGACCAGACCTATGACCAGATGGGTCGCGCGGCCCAAGCAACCTCCGGGCGGAGGTCACTATGCGATAGGCGCGACGATCGCCGGTGACCACATCTAGTCATTTTAATTCTTATATTAGAGAAAGAATATATTCATGCACTAAATTCAATTGTTAAAGTTTTTTTTGTTAGAATTTAACAATATTTCCGCTCTACACTCAGGAACTTTATACACCTAATCTCCCATCCTTTCCTCCCTACTTAGGTGCCCATCCTCGGCAGATGGTGGCATCTGCGAGATATGTATTGTGGGTGTGACCCATTTTGAGATGGTTAGTGTCTCAAAGTCTAAATTTGTTAAAGATATAATATTTATCTAGTTTGTACCATAAATAAAACTGTTTGGTTGTAGGAATCACGGATAAAAGTTATAGAAGAGATTAAGTTGCGAAAACCACATTATGTGCATTTTTTTTTTTTGATTACACACGCTATACACTATTACTTGAGGAAGTATATTATAATTGTTTGACTACATAAAGTATTTTTAGAATTATGCAAACTGCGGAGGAGTTTGCTTAGACATCTTGGGAGTGAATTTTGTGTGGCATGGAATGAGGCCAAGAAGAATAACATCCCAATAGTTTTAGGGGATTTACCAAGTCAAGTATTTGCCTTTTGTTTGCCTTTCCAATGCTAATGCTTATTATGATGTAGAAAACAAGGAGAAGGTGCCTAAAACATTTGACACGGAACGAACTAGCATGCTATGTCACATGCTATGAGAAATAAGGTAAGATTTCCCCCTAGTTCTCCATGTGATATTATTTGGGTTATATTGATTTTTTTTTTTTTTGCATTAGGTGGACCCTTTATATTTTTTCCTATGCAATTTGAGAAGAAGTTTCCAAGCACAGAGGGAACAATATTGAATGCAAGAGATATGTGAGTATTGTGAAAGCTAGTATGAGCACCTAGAGAGGGGTAAATAGGTACAGAAACAATTTTGTGAGATATATGCAGTATTAATCAACAATGGATTATGAAAAGGAAATTTGTCTCTTGTAGACAAAACAAGTTATGATCAAGGTAAAAGAACGTAGAGAAGAGAAAATGAACACAGAGATTATAGTGGTTCAGCTTAATCCATGCCTACGTCCACTCTTCTGCACTGACAGCCCACTGGCTGGATTCCACTATGAACAAAAGAATTGTTACAGAAAAGCTCTGCCTTGATTCCACAGTGTAGAGACTCTACTACACTTCCTCAAGGTCTCTCAAAGATATAGACTTTCTTTTGCATACAAGATTTTGCTCAACAGTTTAATTGACTAAGAACAAGGAGCTTCAGACTTTGGAATTCTTCTATCGCGCACACACTCAAAACAACTGGAACGTCTTCTTTATATACTCCTTTATGCCATCATACCCGTTGGCACTTACCAAAGGAATTCTTCCAATCTACCCGTTGGACAGAATCAATTAGGAAGATCTTTCGAGCTATTTGAGAAACATGACGATAGCCCATCAATCCTGCTCGTCCATACAATCAGGATCTCAGTTTCCATAAGTAGAACCTTCCAAGTATACTTTATCAATCAACGGATCCATAATCCCTAAATCAATCTTGATTTGAATAATAGATTCCGACATGCTATATCCAGCCAAGAGATCTTCTCCAGTCGATAAAGTCAAATCCTTAACAACATCAAGTTCTAGATAAGCCTTCTTCGACGGTCTAGAAACTATCAATGAGGATAGACTTTGAGTCTTGAGTCTGGTAGTTCAGAGGTCTTCAGACTTTGATAGTAGAGTCTGCAAGTCTTCAGACTAGACTGATGGAAATGTTTTGTCAACTTCAAAACACTCAATGAAGTTTTCTCCAACAATCTCCCCCTCTTTGATGGTGACAAAACTTTCCTACAGATTTGGATAACTTTGACCTACAAAACATTACTCAAGCAAATATAGATATCTCACAAAGATAAATGGCTTAGTAATAACACTAGAATCTGCATCCACATAAAGTAGGTTAGTCTTGTAGATGAACAAAGCCATGAGATATCAATAGTACTTAAGATAAACAAATGTTCAAACAGTCAAACTCAAATCCAGTCCAAATCCAAATAGCTAAACACAAAAGTCAAGTCAAGACATCACAAAAGTCAAGAGTTCAAAAGTTCAAAGATCAAATCAAATCTGCACCACATCCCTCTCCCTTTTTGTCAGCATTAAAAATGTAGAGATGAAAAGAGAATGGAATTAAGATTTCTTGGGAACACGAACAAGCTGGAAATCTCCCATTGACTGGACAATGCCTTCCAGCTTTTTCAAGTCCTCCTTCAGTTGAGGCACATCTTCACCCTTAGCATTTGCTTGAACTTGAAGAGCAAGGGCTTGGATTTGATCATGCAAAGAAATTGAAGAGGTTTGGCCTACATTTTGTAAGTTCTGTACTTCGTATCCTAGAGCATATATTTGACCCTGCATCTCTAAGAGAACATCAAGAATTCTACGAAAATCTGCTGAATTATTAGTTTGAATACTAGCTTATGCACGATCAGATGGTATATAGGCAGATGATGGTAAATCAGCATGGTCACGCAGATTGGGCGATGAAACATCATGACCCTCCTTAGGAAATTGAGAGGCATATATGTCCTCTGAATCTACTGAAGAGCGGCTTACTCCTTCCCTGGTGGCAGGGAATGAGGACGTTCCTCTTTTCTCAGGATCTCCCCCTATTTCCGTGCCTTCATGCTCTACTTCCACTTGATCTCCTCTCTCCTCCTCCTCCTCTTCTTCTTCTTCTTCTTCAATTCTTTCCTCCTCTACATCTCTCTCCTCTGCTTCCAAATCTTCTCTTTCTCCAGTATTCTGTTATGTCTCATCCATGTCTTTTTCTTGTCTTTTCGTTGATTCTGGAATAGAACGTCTCAAGTTCTTCAATGCCATTGCAGAAATGGTGATATCATCCTCATCTTCTTCATCCTCAATGATGAGAGCTCTTCTTTTCTTGGATGGAGCAACCATGGGCTCATTCCCTTTTCTTTTTGCAGCCGAAGAGATTTGATGAGTCTTGATAGGGGTTTTCTCCTTGAATTGTTCCAACGCCTTATTGAGTTCCTTCGGACGCATTTTAGAAACCATTTTCAATCCCACCACCATTTGATCGCACGTTCGAGCACAGTAATCCGAGAAGGCTGAACGTTCAAATGTCTGAATAACTTGGTCACGAGAGCTGCGTATGAAAGTTAACCCTTATCCTGCACCACTGCCCTGTATATGTGGAACATGATAGTGTGTGGAAGAGAGAATTTTTTACCAGCATTGATGGCATACATCAACTTTGCCTCCAAGTTTGAAACATCGGTTTTTAAAGTTGATTTTGGTCTGAGGCAATTAATCACAATTTTGTGAAGCAAAATGTTGGTCGCATTCATCCTCAAATAGGAAATCTTTCCTTCTATCCTTCTATCCTAAACAAGTTCCAACGTTGCACAAGCAATAGATACACTGATAGGTTGATATCTCCCTCTTTCAACCCCAATCACATCAGCCAATGTATTCATGTCAACCACATAGTCCTGATCTTGAACACTAAAAGAGAACTTATTTGCATCCAAGAAACTGAGATTTGAATAGAAATAAGCAGTAAGTTCAGCATAAGCTTCTGTATTTTCAGAACAAAACTGTTCAAGTTGAAGAAGACTGAATTTTTCCCGCAGATTGAAATTCACAGAGTCAAGAAAATCAAAATCTACACTTCTAGGGTTTATCACCCCACACTTTAGCAATTTAGAGTATAGTTGCTTGTTGTCATCCGATCGAAACAAGTCTATCCTTTTACTTCGGATTTTTGCTGCAACACCTATTCTTGGTTTAAACTAACTACACATCCTATCATCGTCATTCCCATTAGGCTGACTCAGCCTTCCAACACGTGGATCGCTTGGGATATTTGCCAATGCCTCTTCTGCCGACCCAGCAGGGGCAATTCCCAATCGTTCCATTGTGCGTAAAAAATAGGTTTCATTTCGATACCTTTTTTTCTTTCAAAAATTCGTCAATGTAATTCAAAAGAGTACCACCCCTCTTCAAAGCACGGTAAAGCTTGTAAGTAAAGCCAGGCTTAAGAGTTCTTATGGGCTATGCATCTTCGATGATTTCTTCTTCTTCTTGATGTACAACATTCTGAGGTCTAGAAGGAGAAGATGGACGTTGCTGAGAATGATATGGGCTCTGCCGTTATCTAAGAGATTCTTTTTCCTCGGTGAGATCAAAGTGCGTAGGCCCCTCATGCATTTGATGTGGTCCCTTGTTCGTGATCCTTGAAGACTTTCTTTAGGAAGACGTCTTTCACATTTTTTGAGAAATTCCAAGCTTGTTTTCGAAGAAAGATGACAACTTTTTGAAGATTAAACAAGTGAAGATGACAGAAGTGGACGAACTGTGTTCTCTTAGGGTTTTTGTGAGTAAAATGAAGAGGAATCGACTGTATATAAGATAGTTAAAGAGAGACATATGGAACGTCGTAAAAAGAAATATAAAGATGCCTTTTTGAAAATAATTGCCTTTTCAAAAATTAGATAATTGTCATTTTTAAAGATAACTTCTTTTTCGAAAAGGAGAGATTGCAATAATCACGGAAATTGAAAATAGCAACAATCAATTACGAATAGATGATCGTACCTTTTCGAGGTTTGATCGAGAGATAAAAAATATAACTTATAGTCAAGAATCTTGATATTCTGAGTCTGAGTGTCTTTAGACTTTCAGTCCTGGGTCTGAACTTCCTCAGACTTTAAGATATTGAGTCTAGAACGAATAACTTCAAATTGATATTTCTCCAAAGGCTTTGTAAATATATCCGCCAATTGATTCTTTGAGTCAATAAACTAAATCGAAACTTCTCCATTTTGAACATGATCTCTAATGAAGTGATGTCGAATCTCTATATGTTTAATCTTGAGTGAAGAATCGGATTCTTGGTAAGATTGATTCCGCTGGTGTTGTCACATTTGATTTCAGTGCATGAATCTTCGATTCCAAAATCTCTTAACTGTTGTTTTATCCACAGAATTTGTGAACAACAACTTCTAAGACCTACATATTCTGCTTCTGCTGTGGAAAGAGCTATTGTACTTTGCTTTCTTGAAAACCAAGACACTGTCCTACTTCTAAGTAGTTGACAGGTGCCTGACATGCTCTTTCTATCAGCTCTGCATCCTGCTAGATCTGCGTCTGAGTATCTAAGAAGAGTAAAATCTCCTTTTTTAGGATACCAGAGACTAGAGTTTGAAGTTGAGGCAATGTATTTGATAATACGCTTAGCAGTACTTAGATGAGATTCTTTAGGGTCTGATTGAAATCCGACACAAATACAAACACTAAACAAAATGTCGGGTCTAGAAGTAGTAAGATAAATAAGTGAACCAATGATACTCATGTATAGCTTTTGGTCAAATTTCTTTCCTCCTTCATCTTTGTCCAGCTTCAAGGAACTTGACATTGGTATATCAGTCTTTTTGCAATTTTCCAGCCCAAACTTTTTGACAAGATCATTAGCATATTTTTCTTGATGAATAAAAGTTCATTATTTCAGTTGTTTCACTTGAAGCCCGAGAAAAAAGGTTAGTTCACCCATCATGCTCATTTCAAATTCATCCTACATGGACTTAGAAAATTTATTGCACAGACTTTCATTAGAAGATCCAAAGATAATATCATCAACATATATTTGAACAAATAGAAAACTTTTGCTTTCTCTTTTGATAAATAATGTGGTATCTACTTTACCTTTCACAAAACAATTTTGAATTAAAAACTTACTTAGTCTATCGTAGTTCAAGGTGCTTGCTTTAAACCATATAAAGCCTTTTTTTTTTTTTTCAATCTGAATATAGAGTCCGGTTTCCTTGGGTTTTCAAAACCAGGTGATTGTTCCACATAGACTTCCTCTTGGATAACTTCATTTAGGAAAGCACTTTTGACGTCCATTTGGAATAACCTGAAATTTTTATAACAAGCAAAAGCAACTAATAATCTAATTGCTTCTAATCTCATTACTGGCTCGTAAGTCTCATCATAGTCTATCCATTCTTCTTGCGTATATCCCTTGGCCACGAGTCTTGCTTTGTTTCTTACTACCTTTTATTTCTCGTTCATCTTGTTCCTGAAAACCCATTTAGCTCCAATGATAGATTTACCTTTCGGTTTTGGAGTCAATTTCCAGACATCATTAATATTGAATTGCCTGACTTCTTCTTGCATAGCTTCAATCCAATTTTCATCAGTTAGAACTTCTTCTATGCTTTTGGGTTCTATTTCAAAAATAAGAGCCACGGCACTAAACTCTTCATGCCTTTTGGATCTTGTGCGAATTCCTTCATTAATATCACCAATAATGAGATCTTTAGGATGACTGGACTTATGCTTACAGTTGCTGGTTGATTTGTCAGAGTATTGATCTTTTTCCTCATTTGAATCTTCAACAATCATTTGTTGCTGGTCTTCTGAAGTCTGAGCTGCTTCTTGAGATTTAGACTTTGTAGAGTCTGGAGCAGGTTCAGATTCTTCAAGTTGAGTTTGAATCGATTCATTTTGTATAAAGTCTTGAAATTCGACATTCATTGATTCCTCCATAGATTGAGTCTTTTTGTTGTATACTCTATAAGCTTTGCTGGAGGTTGAATATCCAAGGAAGATGCCTTCGTCTGATTTTTCTTCAAACTTACCAATTCGATCATTTGCATTTTTTAATATAAAAATTTACATTCAAACACGTGAAAATATGAAACAATAGGTTTCTTTCCTTTGAATAACTCGTAGGGAGTTTTCTCCAGATATACCTTAGAAAAACTCTATTAATGATATAACATGCTGTAGAAACTGCTTCGGCCCAAAAACGTGAAGAGATATTACTTTCAATTAAAAGAGTTATAGCCATTTCTTGCAAAGATCTATTCTTCCTTTCCACAACTCCATTCTGCTTTGGAGTGCATGGAGAAGAGAACATATGCTAAAAACCAGATTCATCACAGAATTTTGTAAAATCTTGATTTTCAAATTCATCTCCATGATTTGTTCGTATACTTGAAATAACATATCCTTTCTCATTTTAAACCTTTTTAGCAAAATTTTTAAACTAAGAAAAGGTTTCAGACTTACTTACCAGGAAATATATCCAAGTGAATCTTGAATAATCATCCACAATCACTAAACAATATTTCTTACCTCAAATGCTTTGAGTTATGATTGGTCCAAAAAGATCCATATGCAGAAGCTGCAGTACGCGATTAGTGGAAACTTGATTTATTGGTTTAAATGAGTTTCTTACCTGTTTTCCTAACAAGCATGGTGTGCATAGATCAGACTTTTGGTATGACAAATTGGGTAAATCACGAACAAGCTTCTCTGTTGAAATTTTGGCTATTTACTTCATGTTGATTTGCCCAAGTTTTTTGTGCCATAAGTTTGCTTCTTCTTGAATTAAGATTAGACATTTGGTTTCATCTGGTTTGACATCCAAGAGGTAGATATTTCCATGTCTTTGACCCGTGAAAGACTGAGAGGAGTCTTTACTGGTTCCTGAATAGATTCCTTTTTAAAAATTGATTTTGAAACCGATGTCGCACAACTGACTGATACTTAGCAAATTGTAGTTGAGTCCTTCCACTAAGGAAACATTACTGATCGTGAGGCTTCCAATCTTTACAGTTCCGAATTCCACAATTCTTTCTTTGTTGTTCCCTATAAATGAAACTTTCCCACCATTAACTTGAACAAATTTTATGAAGCAATTTGAATCTCCTATCATATGCCTTGAGCATCCACTATCCAGGTACCATTTAATCTTTTTCTTGATAGTAACCTACATTTAAAAAAGAGACTCAAGCTTTCTTTAGTACCCATATTTTCTTGGGTCCATTGGAGTTAGTGTGATATACGGTCTTTATCCATACCTTCTTAATGGTTTCCAAACCACAGGACATTCTTTCTCAAAATGGTCTGAGCTATTGCACTTAGAACATCTTAGAGTATTGCGACCAACTGATTTTACAAAAACTTTTTGGAAATGATTTTCGTAAGCATCTCTTGAAGGTCTTTGCTTAATTTTTTCTTTTACTTTAGGAAAATCAATTACAGGAATGGTTTCTGCAGTCATTCACAAACCAAATTTATTGAAGTAAGGTCTTTGTCTTGAAAGAATTTTCTTGAGTTTCTCAGATCCTATAGAAAATTTTTAGAAATATTTGAGATGTCATTTATCAAGAATGCATTTTCTTTCAAAGTAGTAACACTTTTGTTTAGACTTTTGACATTTTCTTTCCAAACATTTTCCTGTTGCTTTAAAGCTGAATTTTCTCTTTTGAGTTCGGAAATTCTTGTAAGAGAAGTTTTGAGACTAAAACACAATTCATCAATGTATCTAGAGACTTTAGTAGGGATTTTCAAGTTACTTACCTCGATTTCACCGTCTGAATACGAGTCCGTCTCGGAGTTTGAATCTGAATCGATTGTGCCATGAGACAAATGTTGGCATAATCATCATCACTTTCTTCATATTCCGTATCACTCAAAGTTTCTGCTTTGAGTGCTTTTTGATATTTCTCAGTTTTTCCTTTCTTTTTCCTTAGAAGGGGACAGTTGGGTCCGATGTGTCCCATTTTCTTACATTCAAAGCGAGACTACATCTCTATTGGTTTCATCATCCTCAACAGACTTAGTCTGTTGCTTTCGAAAATTGTGTTTTTTTGGATTGAATCTTCTCCCCTTTCTGTTTAGCTTTTTGAATCTTTTTATCATGAGAGCAAGCTCTTCATCATCCATATCGTCTTTAGAATCTGTGACATCAGAATCATCATTAAATTTTAATGCAATAGATTTCTTACCTTTAGGATTTTCATCTTCGTTGATTTGCTTAACTTCATAAGATTGAAGAGTTCCAACCAATTCATCGACATAAAGTGGCATAATTCTTTATGTCTCCCTTATTGAGGTCTTTATGTGATTTCAATCCTTGGAGAGTCCACGCAGTAGCTTGTTTACTTTCATGGGATCAGAAATTAGTTAACCTTGATTTTCAAGACCATTCACAATTTCTATAAAACGGCTAAACATGTCAGTGATAGATTCTCCTGATTTCATTTTGAATAATTCGTATTGACCGAGCAGAAGGTTGATTCTGGTTTCTTTCACTCGATCAGTTTCTTCATAGGTGATGTGTAATCTATCCAGACTTCGTTAGCTATAACACGAGAAGATATTCTGTTATATTCAGTAGGTGATAATGCACAATATAAAGAATAAATTGCTTTTGCATCAAAAGCTTGTCTCTTGGTTATCTCTTCTTGAGTCATTTCACTAGACTCAACAGCATCTTTTCCTCTCTCTGAGACAGATGCAGCTTTAGGAATGATTCCTTTGTCTACCACGTCCCATTCTAGAGGATCCTTTGATGTTAGGAATGCCTTCATATTGTTTTTCCATATGTTGTATTCATTTCCATTAAAGTAAGGCGGTCTGGTATTGCTTTGCCCTTCGACCAGTCCTAGAGCCAACATACTAGCCATGGATCTTTAACTCTGAAGTAAAACACTTCCACTTAAATGAGTACACAGGCTTTGATACCAATTGTGAAAGCTAGTATGAGTACCTAGAGGGGGGTGAATAGGTGCATAAACAATTTTGTGAGATATGTGTAGTATTAATCAACAATAGATTATGAAAAGGAAATTTGTCTCTTGTAGACAAAACAAGTTATGATCAAGGTAAAAGAGCGTAGAGAAGAGAAAATGAATATAGAGATTATAGTGGTTCGGCTTAATCCAAGCCTACGTCCACTCTTCCGCACTGATAGCACACTGGCTGATTCCATTATGAACAAAAAAGTTGTTACAGAAAAGCCCTGCCTTGATTCCATAGTGTAGAGACTCTACTACACTTCCTCAAGGTCTCTCAAAGATATAGACTCTCTTTTGCATACAAGATTTCGCTCAATAGTTTAATTAACTAAGAACAATGAGCTTTAGACTTTGAAATTCTTCTATCGTGCACACACTCAAAACAACTGAACGTCTTCCTTATATACTCCTTTATGCCATCATACCCGTTGACACTTACCAAAGGAATTCTTTCAATCTACCTGTTGGACAGAATCAATTAGGAAAATCTTTCGAGCTATTTGAGGAACATGACGATAGCCCATCAATCCTGCTCGCTCATACAATCAGGATCTCGGTTTCCATAAGTAGAACCTTCCAAGTATACTTCATCAATCAACGGATCCATAATCCCTGAATCAATCTTGATTTGAATAATAGATTCTGGCATGCTATATCCAGTCAAGAGATCTTCTCTAGTTGATAAAGTCAAATCCTTAACAACATCCATTTCTGGATAAGCCTTCTTTGATGGTCTAGAAACTGCCAATGAGGATAGACTTTGAGTCTTGAGTCTGGCAGTTTGAAGGTCTTCAGACTTTGATAGTAGAGTCTGCAAGTCTTCAGACTAGACTGATGGAAACGTTTTGTTAACTTCAAAAAACTCAATGAAGTTTTATCCAACAAGTATTTGTTTTTTTCAAGGTTAGGTGAAAAAAAAATTACTAAGATAAAGTAAATGGTGTTTAGGTTCATGGCAAAGAGAATGCTACAAGCTGCCAAAGACTTGTGCTTGCATGGTTGCAGTTGTAGGTTTAGATCACTTAAAAGGAATTGAGCTGATTTGGGATTTGGAGGACCATGAGGTAAAAAAATAAATGTATAGGAATTGAGCTGAAAATGAATGTATATTGCCACTACTTTTTGCCTAGTTTCTACTTTAATCAGCCATTTTTTTAAATGCGTAAATAATCCACGAAAAAAAAAAACCACTCTTTGTAAATCACATTGTTTAGTGGATATGTAAATGGTTATTTTGATTTTCCATTGCTTAATAACAATGCTAATGAGAAACAATTGATGAAATAGTAAATCATATTACATTACACTCATAAATAGTATTTGTTGATGAGATACACTCTGTTATATATAAATCCTTCTAGTTACTTATATTTCTAATCAAATACTATTGTTTATAATACATGTTTATCAATGGAGGACATTATGTTAACATAAACGGTAATGTAAATAAATAGTATAATATGTTATTAACGTTTTCGGAAGTTTTCTGCGCATGATTATCTTTTCTGTCAGTATCCTTGAAACACTAGTTAGTTCATTGCACCAAATTATTAAGGATAGGACTATTTTAGTTTTTGTATTACATTTGATGGTTTTTCTATTTTGTGCTTTCTTGGTGTTTGCCCTGATCCTGGCAGCCATTGCAATAACTCAGTTAAGTTCCCTCTCTCAGGACTCCACCAAAGCCAGGAGTGCAACTACCTTAGTTTTCGAAATCATTGACAGAAAATCAGAAATAGACCTAGTGACGAGTCCGGAGAAATGCTAGAAAATGTGAAGGGAGAAATAGAGCTTCGTCACATTAGTTTCATGTAAGAATTATTGTAACTCACATGATATGATTTATTATATGATTTATTAATTAGTAAAATGCTATAAAATAAATAATTATTAGTTACGAGAAGTTGCGACTCTAATAAAATGAAATTTTATATTGCTTTGATGGAAGACACATTTTCAACGAATGTATAAATAGAGTCCAGTCCTCTCTCCACCCACAATGAACAATAATAACAGAAAGAATTTGATATTCTCTCCTCCATCAGTAGAATACATTAAAGTATAGTGGGTTAAAGGAGAAAAATCGGATTTCTTCATTTGGTTCGAGTTCTTTGGGTTTTTTACAACGATCATCATCAAGTATAGCGCTATGGATAAAGGTATGTCTTCATCTATTTGTGAAAATCATGAAAATCAAATATCGTTGTTTTTACTTTGATTTTCCGCATCAAAGTATTATATGTATATTATAACAATTGATATCAGAACATAGTTTATGATCTCATGATTTTTCCGTTAAAGAAATGTTATGATTTATGTATGATGATTCGTTGAATGATCCTGTTTGTATTATTTGTTGTTGTTAAAATGTTTTCGGAGGGTTATGTTAAAGAAAATCTAAATGATGGAATGTTTTTATGGAGAAAATGATTAAAATGGAGAAATTCTGAATTTTCTGGACAAAGATGGAGGAATTTGGAATTTTAAGGGCAAGATAGAAACTCTCCGATTCCAGGCAAAATCCGACGACCCACCGCTTGGTTTCGGACCCATACGGTCGCACTGCCATGAGGAATATTAGTCATGAGTTTTCCAGTATATTGGTGTTCGCCGGAGGCTAATCGAGTGGTGGAAGCTGCAGTGGTGAAGGTTTTGTGTTCTGAGAAATTTTTGTTTGATTTGGGGCCAATTCCTTGGTCATTTTTGTTGAAATTTAAACCCATGTGATCGTGACGGCATGCTCTTGAAAACCCATTATTTATTTGTGTCGGGGATGGGCTGTCGGAGAAGAAACGGTAGTGAAATCGAGGCTGAAAACGGCAAAAGCCGGCAAAAAATCGCATCTATGTGCGAGGAAGAAGGTGCGTGAATCCACGCGCGTGCTGCAGTTGCAAGTGCGTGGATCCCACGTGCTTGTGCCGTCAAGCGCACAAAACCGCTGCGCACATGGGATACACACGCGTGCCAATCGCTAGCGCGTGGATCCCACGCATGTGGCAGTTGCACACACCTGCACACCGAACGCGCGCGTGCGGGGCACGCGCCTGCTGAGGACAAAGGCATGTGCTCGACACATGCTTGACGTCCCTGCGTGGCACTTTTACAATTTTGCCCCTCTCGCAGCTCCTAATTACTGTTTTGCCCTCCTTTTGCTGATTATTTACCATTTTGCCCCTTGATATTAAATTTATGGTTATGCCCTTATAGAATTATGATTTTACGATTTTGCCCATATGCTCGATTAAGTTTTTGTTCTTGTGTGCAAATTTGGTAAATATTTGTATTTTACAATATAAAAAAAATTATGAATGGTTTGTTAGTCACCAAAGTGGCCGAACCTTGAAGTCTTTTGAATTTTTGATATTGTAAATTATTTTATTCAATTACCCATGATTAATTGATGCTATATATGAAATTGATATGTTTTATATCATTATTGGAGTTATAGGTATATTGAAGTTCATTTATTATAAGAACTTAGGGATTAACTAAAAGATGAATTATTTTATTATAATTCATGAACATGATGGTTGATAATTAATATGACTTGTTAAATTTGTTTGTATATCCAAAGATAGCAAATAAATTTTAATAAGATATATTTACAATTATCAAATAAAAGTTATCGGCATCATTATATATATTTGTATATCATAGGATTGCCCAAAGGAGAACTATGATGTATATGTGTCGTTTAGTTTGAATCTGATTATGTGATATTCTCAAAGCATTAATGTATGAGTATCTTCTTGCACATTTGCAGTATCTGTACCTATTTCACTCCATTTGCACGTCTCATCTGTTCCCTTATTCAATAGGATAAATTTTCCTGATTGGAATGAATAAGTCCAGTTTCACTTAGGTATCATGAATCTTGATTTAGCGCTTCAAGCTGAGAAACCAACTGCTATTACTAATTAAAGTAGAGATAATGAAAAGTCTTTCCATAAAGTTTAGGAAAGATCGAACAGATTAAGCTTAATGTTCATGCGAATGACAGTTGCAGACAACTTAAAGACTTCTCTTCCCAAGACTAACATTGCTAAGGAATTTATGAAATTTGTGGAAAAACGCTCTCAAACTGCTAATAAGTCACTTGCTGGTACATTGATGAGCACATTAACCACCATGAAATATGATGGTTCGCATACCATACATGAGCATATACTTAGATGACGAATTTAGCAGTAAAGTTAAGGAATTTGGAAATTAACGTGGATGAATATTTTTTAGTAAAATTTATACTTAATTCTTTGCCTCATGAGCAATATAGGCCATTTCAAATGAATTACAACACTATAAAAGATAAGTGGAATGTAAATGAATTGGCCAATATGCTAGTTTAAGAGGAAACAAGGATAAAGAATCAAAAGGCTCATTCTATTCATCTCTCAAGTCATCAAGAAGTTCGAAAAAATTTCAAGAGGAAAGGTTAAAAGAGCAAGAAGAAAGGACTATACGTCCTGAATGACTCTTCAAAGGCTTCTCAAATCCACAAGAAGGAACACAATCTTATTAAGTGTCATTTTTGCAACAAAATTAGACACTTGAAGAAAGATTGTCTGAAATGTAAGGCTTGGTTCGAAAAGAAAGATAAGTCTTGCGCTTTAGTATGTTTTGAATCAAACTTTACTAAAGTTCCTCTTAATACTTGGTGGATTGATTTTGGTGCCATCACTTATGTGTCAAATACGATGCAGAAAGGCGTAACCATACTTTAATGGAAATGGTTAGGAGTATGATGAGTCATTACCCTTATCTTTGTGGATGTATACTTTAAAGATTTCTATGTACTTATTAAATAGGGTTCCTAGTAAGGCAGTTCTAAAGACTCCCTTTGAATTGTGGATGGGAAGGAAACCTAATTTACGACACCTGCATGTTTGGGGTTGTCAAGCAAAAGTAAGAATTTACAATCCACATGAAAGGAAATTGAATTTAAGAACGGCCAGTGGTTATTTCATTGGTTATGCAGAGATATCCAAAGGGTATAAATTTTATTATCCTAATCATAGTACAAGAATTATTAAATCTGGAAATGCTAGGTTCATTGAGAATGGTGACATCAGTGGGAGTGAAAGAATGCGTAATGCTTGTATTCAAGAAGTAAGGATAGAAGTTCATATACCCAAAGCTTTTAAAGTTGTTGTTCCTGATATTATAACACAATCTAACAATAATCAAGAACAACAAATTAATGAACAAACACTCGATAATGGAGATGTCAATAATGAACCTTTAATAGACGAGTCACAAGAAATAGCATTAAGGAGATCTAAAAAAAAAAAAAGGTCGGATATTTCTGATGACTATATGGTTTATCTACAAGAGTCAGAAATTGACTTAGGAATTGGAAATGATCTAGATTCATTTTCCCAAGCCATGGAATGTGAAGATTCTAATGAATGGTTTAATGCCATGGAAGAAGAGTTCAAATCCATGCATCAAAATCAAGTTTGTGATATAGTTGAATTGCCTAAAGGATGTAAGAAGGTCGGGTGTAAATGGATCTTTAAGATCAAGCACGACTCAAAAGGCAATATTGAACGACATAAAGCCAGATTTGTTGCAAAGGGTTTTACTCAGAAAGAATGCATTGACTATAAAGAGACATTTTCACCAGTCTCTAAGAATGACTCATTTAGAATCATTATGGCTTTGGTGGCTTATTATGACATGAAATTATACCAAATGGATGTAAAAACCGTCTTTCTTAATGGGAATTTAGATGAAGAGGTTTATATGGACCAACCCGAAGGCTTTTTAGTTAAAGGAAATGAACACATGGTATATAAATTAAAAAAGTCAATATATTGACTTAAACAAGCTTCCTGACAATAGTATCTTAAGTTTAACAATACCATAACTTCATTTGGATTTAAGGAAAATACCGTTGATCAGTGTATATATATGAAGATTAGTGGAAGCAAGTTTATTTTTCTAGTTCTATATGTTGATGATATTTTGCTTACTGCTAATAATTTTGGTTTGTTACATGAAACCAAGAAATTTCTCTCTAAGAATTTTGAAATGAAGGATATGGGAGAGGCAATATATATGATAGGAATAGAAATGGTCCATGATAGATCACAAGGATTATTAGGATTGTCTTAAAAAGCCTACATTGAGAAAATTTTAGAGAGATTTAATATAAGTAAATGTTTAATGAGAATAGTTCCAATTCAGAAATGTGACAAATTTAGTCTTATGTAATGTCTAAAAAGTGAATTGGAACGAGAATAAATGAAAAATATTTCTTATGCATCTGCTATGGGGAGCTTAATATATACACAAACTTGCACTAGACCAGACATCAGTTTTGCTGTTGGAATGCTCGGCATGTATTAAAGTAATCATAGAATGAATCATTGGAAAACTGCAAAGAAAGTTCTTAAATACTTGCAAAGAACGAATAATCATATGCTCACTTATAAAAGATTCAATCATCTCGAGGTGATTGGATATTCAGATTCAGACTTAGTCGGATGTATCGGTACAAGAAAAACAAGGATTGATTACTTGTTTCTTCTAGCTGGAGGGGGAATTTCATGGAAAAGTGCGAAGCAGTCAGTTATTATTGCATCCACTATGGAAGTTGAATTTGTGGCATGCTTCGAGGCCACAATTCATGGATTATGGTTGCGGAATTTTATTTTAGGGCTTGTGATTATCGACAATATTGCCAAGCCGCTGAAAATTTATTGTGATAACTCTGCAGCAGTTTTCTTCTTTAAGAACGACAAGTATTCTAAGGGTGCTAAGCATATGGAGATTAAATACTTGACTGTCAAATAAGAAGTTCAGAAATAAAGAGTGTCAATTAAGCACATTAGTACCAATCTTATGGTAGCAAATCCCTTAACAAAAGGACTGTCGCCTAAAACATTTAATGAGTATGTTGAAAAGATTGGCATTATTAGACGTCATTAATGTTTATATTATGATTGTATTGAGTTTATATATTTGACACTTTGAGCTCACTTACATGTTTATGATATTTCCTGTTTTCTATTTAGTATTACATTATGGAAATAGATGAATGTTAAACATAATAGTTTCTAAAGAAACACTATGGTTGGATTATTACTGTACTTATCATTTATGGATCATGTTAAGTAAAGTGTTATAGTTGTAGTACATAGAAGGGACTATGTTGATTAATGACATACAACCGCTATGACTCACATTAGTTTTTTTTACTTAATTGTGATTATTATGTGTTTACCAATTCAATGAAAATTTTATAGCATAATGTTATTGTGCACATTATAGTTTTTATTAAACCATGAAAGAAAAGTCATATGGGTCAAGTAGGAGAATGTAAGAATTATTGTGACCCACATGATATGATTTATTATATAGTTTAATAATTATTGAAATGCTATAAAATAAATAATTATTAGTTACGAGAAGTGCGACTCTAATAAAATGAAAGAGTATATCGCTTTGATGGAAGGCACCTTTTCAACAAACGTATAAATAGACTCCGGTCCTCTCTCCACCCACAATGAACAGCAATAACAGAAAGAATTTGGTATTCTCTTCTCCATCGATAGAACACATTAAAGTCTAGTGGGTTAAGGGAGAGTAATCGGATTTCTTCATTTGGGTCGAGTTCTTTGGGTTTTCTACAATGATCATCATCAAGTGTAGCGCTATGGATAAATGTATGTCTTCATCTATTTGTGAAAATCATGAAGATCAAATATCGTTGTTTTTACTTTAATTTTCCGCATCAAAGTATTATATGTATACTCTAACACTTCAAGTATAGCTTTATAATAACCCTTTCACTTTTTCTTTGCTAGACCTTTCTCTATTCTTATCTAAGTTCCATCTAATCATGATGCGATATACACGTGCTGATATTAGTACATGCACATATGGACTGCGACTTTTGCTTTTTCAGACTGTTGCTTTAGTAGGAGAGAGTGGGAGTGGGAAGTCGACCGTAATAGCTCTGCTGCAACGATTTTATGACCCCAATTCTGGTCACATTACCCTTGATGGGATCGAAATTCAGAAGCTAAAGCTAAAGTGGTTTAGGCAGCAGATGGGCCTCGTGAGCCAAGAACCGGTTCTGTTCAAAGACACAATCCATGCCAATATAGCCTATGGAAAGGATGGAAAGGCAACGGAAGCAGAAATGTTGACTGCATCAGAAGTTTATCAGTAGGTTGCAACAGGCAAGTTTATCTCGTCCCTAATACAAGATAGAAGAATGCAGGTTAGGCAAGCAATAAGTACACTAGTTTCCTGAAAATCATAGTTACCTATATCGCAATGACTATGCAGGGTTATGACACATTAGTAGACGAGCATGGAATCCAGTTATCTGGTGGGCAGAAGCAACGGGTGGCCATTGCACGTGCTATGGTGAAGGATCCAAAGATACTCTTACTCGACGAGGCTACTAGTGCATTGGATGCTGAATCTGAAAGAGTGGTTCAAGATGCATTAGACAAGGTCATGGTCAATAGAACTGCAGTTATACTCGCGCATAGATTATCAACCATTAAAAATGCAGACGTGATTCCGGTGGTAAAAAATGGAGTGATCGAGAAAGGAAAGCATGACTCACTGATTAATATCAAAGACGGTTTCTACGCATTCTTGGTTGCTCTTAACATGAGTGCAGCCTCATTGTAATTATGTTTTGTGCAACCGATTTTGGTTGTCCTACTTTCCCATGTAGAAGGTGACCATACCAATTTTTTTTTTCGTAAGTACTGTTCATATATTTCTCTTGTCTAAATCACCTGCAAGGTGATGAGAAAGAACAATAAAAGTGCATCGAAAACACGTGTGGCAGAAGGCAACTATAAAATTACGTGTATTCGTGACAGCATGGTTGTTCAGCAATGTCGAAACTGCCATTGGCATGTTCTTTTTGGTCCAGCAAATAAGAGGAGAGAATTTAAGTTTGCTGAAGTTAATATACAGTGGGTGAAGTCTTCATTTAATGGTTTGCTGGGGGCATCATTTGCTTTCAAGTCTGAAGCAACAAATGAAATGATATATCCAAGAAAGAAATAATTAAAGTAAGAAGGAGATTAATTCTCACCATTTTTTGTTGGTCAAAATAGCATCACAAAAAGATTGGTAGAAAGAGGATTATATCATCTAGCTGATAAAATATGCAGATACGAAACAAAAAGCGTTATCAGTTGCAGAGACATTTCCACGCCTTCACGGTGGTGCTTAGGAGGTCAAACTTTATGCTGCCTAAGTTTCTTGAGGAAGAGAGCAGCTCTATTGTAAGATATCTGAACTTTAGTAATCTATCTTATTCTTAATCCGCCTTAACAAAACAGGCAATAACATGATTCAGTGTGCGGTTGCTTCTGTGGATTAAATTCAACGATGATATCATACTGTTGGAAGAAACCACCTCAAGATTACAGTAATTTATTGATTATTTTATTCTATCTCTACTTTGTTTAAAGCTTAGACAGAGCAGTTATCTGTCATCCATGTCTTCTCCATTTTATTAGCTTGTATTTGAAAGTTGTAGACATATTTTATATAAAGTAGAGACTAAGATTGAGAGCAAGTTGGCCTATTCATTTCAAAACCACTCTTAAACACACACATGGTATCAGATCTTTAGAAAAGAAAAGCCCTTTCTTGAAGCTATTGTTGGATTATAATGTCTCAGTTGCTGTTTTCTGTTTTGGTTTTTTACTCTGTTTTTCTGCTGTTTTATGTTCTGTTTTATGCTCTGTTTTACTCTGTTTTTTCATTAAAAAACAGCCAAGTTCAATTTAGTTATTTATTTAGTGTTTTTGCTATTTTCTAGGAAGTTAATAGCACGTTTATGTGCAGTTATGTGTTGCACGTACGTGAGCAGTTTTTGCTTTGTTTAAGTTGTCCTGTACTTGACAGTTTCCTTTAGAACAGACGTATGCAAGTTTGTGTTCTGTTTCTCTGCGCTTCTCTTCCTCATCACAAAAATATAGCTTCTGGTTTTCTATTTTCTTGTTTACTGTTTTGATCAGTAACAACAGTGGTATCAGAGCGTGTATGATCTTGAGGGACTGTGAAGTGAAGCAAGTATCGAAGTGTAAAGAAGGGTGATGGAGACAGGGTCGAGTGGTTTCTCTGCGATGGCTTCTCCAGTATTTACTGGAGAGAATTATCAAGCATGGGCTGTTAAGATGACGGCATTCTTGGAGGGTCATGATTTATGGGAGGCTGTGGAGGATGATTATGAGGTTGCTCCACTTCCAGACAATCCCACCTTGAATCAGATAAAGTACCATAAAGAGAGAATCACAAGGAAGGCCAAGGCAAAGTCATGCCTGTACGCTGCTGTTTCACCCACTATCTTCACAAGGATCATGAGATGTGATTCTGCAAAGGCAATATGGGATTTCTTGAAGGATGAATACGAGGGAGATGAGAAGATAAGAGGCATGAAGGTGCTGAATCTCTTGAGGGAGTTTGAGAGACAGCGAGATGAAGGATTCGAGTCGGTGAAGGAGTACTCCGATAGGTTGGTTGGGATAGCTGAAAAAATCAGAGTTTTAGGGACTGACTTGAAGGATGAAAGGCTTGTTCAGAAGATCCTGGTGTCTCTTCCAGAGAAGTTCGAAGCCACCATAGCGTCTCTGGAAAATACAAGAGACTTAGCTGATATAAAGCTTGCAGAATTGTTAAATGCTCTGCAGGCGCAGGAGCACAGAAGACTGATGAGAAGAGAAGACTTTGTAGAGGGTGCGCTGCAAGCTAGAGTGAAATCAAATGATGGAGGCAAAGGGAAGAAATGGATTCAGTCCAGAGAAAATGCTGGTGACTCCAAGTTTGTAGCAAAAGAAGGAAATTTTGGTGGGTCTAGCAAATGGAAGATGAACAAAAAGCCTTGTCAATACGTGGTGGAACTAATCATCGTTTTTAGATGTTGGAGAAAGCCCGATGTTAGATGCAGAAGATGTCACAAGTTGGGTCACATGGAAGCCATCTCGCAAAGAAAAATTACCAGCAAGCGGGAAAAGCCCGGGTAGCATTGTGAATGAAACGAGGAAGAGCACTTGTTTGTAGCTTCTTTTTCGAATCTTCGTTGGGAATGATGCATGGCTGGTGGATAGTGGCTGTACCAATCATATGACTGGCAATTCGAAGCTGTTTAGGAGTCTAGACAGTCGGTCAGGTCCGAGTCGAATTGGCAATGGACGGTATATCGAAGTGCAAGGGAAGGGTAAAGTGGCTATTGAAGGAAATCGGGAGGTGAAGCGATCGGTGACGTTCTCTTTGTGCCAAATATTGACCATAATCTGTTAAGTGTTGGTCAATTAGTTGAGAAGGGCTATAAAGTGAAGTTCGAAGGGAAGGAATGTCTTATTAATAATGCGAGATAGCAAAGAAGTGCTAAGAATTCCAATGGAGGACAAGAGTTTCATGTTCAAGCCACAAGAGATGCAACAAATGGCTTTAAAGTGCAAAGAAGAAAATGCAGAGATATGGCATAAAAGACTTGGGCATGTTCACAGGAAGAGCATGTCGTTTATGCAGAGAAATAGCTTGGCAGATGACTTGCCAAGTTTGGAGGAGGAATTTCCACAGTGCAAAACTTGTCTTCTTGGCAAGCAAGCCAGATTTCCTTTCAAAGGAGGATTTGGAGAGCATGTGAAAAGCTGCAATTAGTCCACACAGATTTATGTGGACCTATGTCTGAGTCTTCTCTCAATGGTAGCAGGTATTTCATTACCTTCACTGATGATATGACTAGAATGAGTTGGATTTATTTTCTGCGAGCCAAGTTTGAAGTTGCTGATGTGTTTGTGAAGTTTAAAGCCTTAGTTGAGAATCAAAGTGGAATGAAAATTAAAATGCTCAGGTTTGATAATGGTTTGAGTATACCGCTCACAAGTTTAAGTTGAATTGTGAGCAAGCGGGGAATTGTGCAACAGTTCAGTTCTTGCTCCCTATTCACCTCAACGAATAGGGTCGGTGAGAGGAAAATAGAAGTATTATGGAGATGGCCAGATGTATGATGCAGGAGAAGATGTTGCCTAAGAAGTTCGGGCTGAGGCAGCTAATCTTGCAAAGTGTTCTTGTTGAGCAGATTGCCCACAAAGGCCTTAGAGAGGTCAACACCTTTTGAAGTCTGGTATGGTGTTAAACCTTCTGTGAAAAATTTGAAGGTTTTTGGGTGTTTGTGTTACACTCATGTTCCTGAGGTCAAGAGGGACAAGTTGGATAAAAGAGCTAAGCTTGGAATCTTCATTGGGTACAGTCTCCAATCAAAGGCTTATAGGATTTTTCACCCTATGACAGGGAAGGTGACTGTAAGCAGAGATGTTGTTTTTCTAGAGGAAGATGAGTGGAATTGGATGGAAGGAAAGAGTGCGAAAAGCAGCAGTTCGAAAAACAACCTGCGCAAAGATGTAGAGGTTGATGAAGTTATAGATGGATTGGAAGACAAAGTGTGGATGATTTACCAATGAGGGGCACAAGGTCACTTGCTGAAATCTATGAAAGAAGCAATGTGGCAATGCTCGAACCATCTAACTTTGTGGAAGTTAAGGAGGATCGAGGTGGATTGCAGCAATGCAGAGGAGATTGCAATGATCAGAAAAACCACACATGGGAGCTTGTTGTGAGACCATCGATAAGAATGTGATTGGGGTTAAGTGGGTGTTTAGAACAAAACTTAATCCCGATGGTTCTGTCAATAAGCACAAAGCTAGACTGGTGGTGAAAGGCTATGCACAAATATGGGGAGTAGACTATTCTGAAACATTTGCTCGTTGCACGACTTGATACAATAAGGTTCTTTGTTAGCTATTGCGGCAGAGAAGGGGTGGCCTATATTTCAGTTAGATGTCAAGTCTGCATTTCTGAATGGAGAGCTTGAGGAGGAGATTTTTGTTGAACAACCTGAAGGTTTTAGTATCAAAGGGCAAGAAGAGAGTGTATACAGGTTGAAGAAAGCTCTATATGGATTGAAGCAGGCTCCAAGAGCTTGGTATGAGAAGATAGATCGATATTAGCAGGATTTTGGCTTTGTGAAAGCTTAAGTGAGTTCACTCTTTATGTCAAGAAGGTGAATCACAGTGTTGTAATTCTGTCACTTTATGTAGATGATCTATTAGTGACAGGGAATGATATGGAATTGATAGAGAAGGTGAAGCAAGATTTATTTGCAGGTTTTGAGATGTCGACTTGGGAAAGATGGCTTATTTTTTGGGTTTGGAAGTTAAACGGGCTTCATATGAGATCTTCATCTGTCGAAAAAATACATGAAGGAAATTCTAAAGAAGTTTCAGATGGAAGATTGTCGAAGTGTAAGCACTCCTATGGCTGTTAAAGAGAAGCCGAGAAGAATGATGGAACGATGCAGTAGATGCTTCTATGTATAGAAGTCTGATTGGGTGTCTCATGTATCTTACAGCAACCAGACCAGATATTCTATTTGCTGTGAGTATTTTATCCAGGTTTATGAGTAGTCCTAGTCAGTTACATTTAATTGCAGCAAAAAGGGTCTTGAGATATCTCAAAGGAACATTGTTCTTTGGTGTGAAGTTTAAGAAAGGTCAGAAGTTTAATTTACAAGGTTTTTCGATAGTGATTTGGGCTGGTTCGGTAGATGACATGAAGAGTACGTGCCTGGATATTGTTTCAGTTTGGGTTCTGCTTGTTTCTCTTGGTGTTCTAAAAAGCAAGAGATTGTAGCTCAGTCTACTGCAGAGGCTGAGTTTATAGCAGCTACTGCAGCTGCAAATCAAGCTTTGTGGTTGAAAAAGATAATGAATGATCTGTGGTTGAATTCCAGTGATTGCATTGAAGTTAATGTGGATAATCAAGCTGCTTTAGCAATATCTCAGAATCCAGTTTTCCATGGCAAAACCAAGCATTTCAAAGTCAAATTTTCTTCTGCGTGAGGTGCAACAAAGTGGCGAAGTTAAGTTGGTCTATTGCAGATCTGAAGATCAACTTGCAGACATGTTCACAAAACCACTTCAAGCTGGAAGATTTGAAGTATTAAGAAAGAAAATTGAGTATGCAGCAGCAACTGATCCAAGGAGGAGTTTGTTGGATTATAATGTCTCAGTTGCTGTTTTCTGTTTTGGTTTTTTACTCTGTTTTTCTGCTGTTTTATGTTCTGTTTTATGCTCTGTTTTACTCTGTTTTTTCATTAAAAAACAGCCAAGTTCAATTTAGTTATTTATTTAGTGTTTTTGCTATTTTCTAGGAAGTTAATAGCACGTTTATGTGCAGTTATGTGTTGCACGTACGTGAGCAGTTTTTGCTTTGTTTAAGTTGTCCTGTACTTGACAGTTTCCTTTAGAACAGACGTATGCAAGTTTGTGTTCTGTTTCTCTGCGCTTCTCTTCCTCATCACAAAAATATAGCTTCTGGTTTTCTATTTTCTTGTTTACTGTTTTGATCAGTAACAACAGCTATCTATCTACAATGGCAAGCGCAAGCTCCTCTAAGTACCATCATCCATTGACCCCAAATGTTGCAAACTTTGTGACGGTTAAGCTAAACCACTCAACTCTTAAATTTTGGCAGACCCAAACTATGGGTCTCATAGAAAGCCAGGATACACTGGGATCTATTAATGGAGATTATCCTGCACCATTTAATGAATTTGTAGTCCCAAACACTGAAGTTGTGAATGGAAAAAACTTAATTTCAAATTCAATGTACAACGCAAGGAAATGGTCTGATTGTTGCCTGCGTAGATGAATCACTGAACATTGTCTGAAGGTGTTCTTGGCATGGTTGTCAGGCTTGAGACGACTGCTGAGGTGTAATATTTCTCAATCAACTCCTTTGCAAGAGATCTCAAGAAGTGAATATTATTTACGTGATAGCTTAAAATGTAAAAGAAAGGCATTTATACTATGATTATATCAGCCTTTTTCAAGTACATTTGTGGTTGTTGCTATTGGAAAGCTTGTGAGTGGCAGCTCTAAAATTTTCTCACTTCTTCGTGGCTTGGGTAAGAAATACGAGTCTTTTGTTACCTCCAGATTAAACCCTCCTGTTCCTTCTTATGCTGATATTGTGCCGCTCCTTTAAGGCCATGAAACTATGAGAAAGTGGCATGGCTCTAAAGAATCTGGCTTCTCGTATCAGAATGCTTTTGTTGGTCAAATATTTCAAAGACAAGAAGCAGCTCCTAGCAAGAGGCTTCTAGGATGGGGAAGGGGGTAGGAGTAAACGGAACTATGCACCAAACTAGGGAAAGCGAGTCTGGGATATATACATAAAAACTAGAATTGACTCATGAGAGTGCTTTTTTATATAACGGCAAGTTTTGATGTTAAACTCCTAAGTTTAACGAGCAAGGCTAGAGCAATGAGTGACTTCTAGGGAAAGTGACTGCCTATACGTCAAAGGATTAAACCATGAGGCTCAGTATACGACAGGCTGCAAAAGCGGACAATATTTCGAGTGAGTTAATTTAGGAATATCACAATATGGTATCAAAGCAGAGTCCCTCTAATCGGTGTGTAATTTCAGGATGAACCGGGTGGAAAGTGGTGGGTTAATGACCCCCTTCAACAAGGGCAAGGAGTGGTTGTTGGGCCAAAGGGCCTAGACAAGGAGTGACTTCCGACAAACTTCTATGATGACAAAGGGGATAGAAATGAACCCAAATATGCACGGAACAGGGGAGAGCGATTTGGAACTCCAAAATTAAGCGAGCCCAAGTTAAAACATTACTAGGATGGGTGAACTTCTCTAGGGATAGTGCCTACCTACACCAAAGATAAATAAGTTAAAGTGGACAATACTTCAAGTGAGTTAATCCAACAATGTCGCAATAGTACCAACAAATGTCAGACCCCAAATCCTACTGGGATGGGGGAGTGACACTTTCAACAAGCGTGGAAAGCAAGGCCAAAGCAATTTCAGTCCAAGGGGGTGCAACATTGATCAGTTTCGTTTGCAGAACTCCGACAATGCCACCAAAGAAAAGGATCCGAAAGCAAGTAATAATCAACCTAAAGGACAACAAGCAGAATTACGTTTTCAAATCTGACCAAGGCACGCAGCGCTGAATTGCTGTCATTGGTTCAATCAAGCACTCAAAGCTTTTGCTGCCTTGAAGGCTTCTGATCCTGATGACCAGGCATGGTTCCCTAACCAGGCGCTTCATCCCACGACTACTTCTACTCAAAAATGTTTCCCTCTTAATCGATCGCAATTTTGGCCTTAAGAAAATATGGTTGCTGGAAAATTACTTTCAATGAAAATGCATTTTGTGCATGGTTTCTGAGATTGCATTCAATGAGATATTGCATGGTTTATGTCTGTTGGGCGTGATATTGCATTAACTGAAATTCACTAAGCTTGCTTATAGTAAACTATAACGGAGAATGCTTCCCCGAGAAGGGCCAGATTTCTTCAAAATGTATACGCCACAAAACAACTCTCAAAGAATGGTCAGGATAACTCTCCTTCGCTTACAAACTGGTTTTTAACTTAGCAAATTGTTCTATTCATTGCCTGCAATGAAATCTCAGTGAATGCAATCTCGGAAACCATGCACAAAACACAAATTCATCGACAATTACTGCACAGAACTATATTTACTTAAGGCCAAAATTGATATAAATTAAGAGGGAAAACAATTTTGAGTACAATGTTGATGACAAGAAAGGTTTCTTCCATGGCAAGTTGCAAGGCAAGTCTACTTTTGAAAACCTTAAATCACCCTCTCCTTTTGTTTGATCACAACATTCAATGAGGAAATGTACAAAAATAAATAAAATAGAAAACCTGCGGGAACCAAAACCACACACGAACTGCAGACTCCTATTCAGGTTTGTAACCCGATCCAACAGCACGGTTTTGGTGATGAGAGAAAGGAGAGCAGAGCAAGGCGTGAACCAGAAAAGCTCTGCAAACAGGAAGGAGGGCTCTCGGTTCACTCTCCATCGTTTGAAGCCAGGATATGTAGGATTGTAGAAATCCCCTTGCCTGGTGACGAAACAGTTTCATCTTCTTCTTGTAAAACAGAGATTTTCCAACTTTGTTGACACCTAATTTTTGCCCAAAAATATTTCATTCCGACATATAGATTATCTAGGTGTTTAATATCGTGTTTTAAATGAAAGATGTTTTTCCTATAAAAAAATAATAATAATTTTAAAAAAAAGAAAAAAAAGAAATTGAAAAAAAAAAAGAGAGAGCAAGTTGGGGCCAACGATCTAAATGTAACTAGCCAAGACTAGGAGATCAGATTGGAATTCAAATGACAATTTGGGGCCAAAATGCAATTTCCAAAAGTCGAGGGACCAATTCGCAAATTTTGCAAAATTTACGCCCGAGCCCTTAAATCATCATCTTGGTCATCAATTAAGTTAAAATTGAAATTGGGCCAAGTAGAATCAATCAAATTGAGCCAAAAAGACCACATTTGTATTGAATTGGGTATTTTCGGATAAGAAAATGGCCAACTTTGAGGGACTTTTTTGCAAAATTGGGTGGACAAAATTGCGAAATTTGGTCGAGATCTTAAACTACTATACATGAACTTGCTAATTGATTAAAAACCACAGCCAAAGTGATGGATTAAAGCACCCAAACCAGCTGCCAAATCTCAGTCCACGATTAAGTCTTAATTCGGAGCTGCTAAGTAGCCATATTGGTAGCCCCACCATATCCCACTCAGCCACCCATTTAGCTCGATCTTTGCACGTGCTGAAAGAGCGTATATAGTAGTGAAAGTTGATGAAAATTTGCCAGGGATAAGCTGCTGAAAGCACGGGAAAGTCGCAACAAAGTTTGCACACTCAACAGCTACAAAAGTTAAAAAATTGGCTAAGTCAGAAGAGTAGGTGAAGTAGCCCTGTTGACAGGCTTGGTAGGTGGACAAAAGGCTAATAAAAAATCCCTTAATTCAGGAGATAAGATCACTGAAGAAAGTTCTTTCAAGGGATGAGAGAAAAGAGATGAGAGGGAGAGGGGAGAGCTCGGAATCGTTCCCCAAAGAGGCCCTCAGAAGCAACTCCAGAAAAGCAAACCCAGAAATTCCAGATCAACCTTTTGAGAGAAAAGTGAGAGTTTCACAACCCTTCGGCCAAAATTAGCCAAAACCTTGAACTAAAGAGTGAAACTTCACTCAAATATCTTTCCATTCATAGGTCGCATGTCCTAAATGGAGATCGGGAAGGCCTCCTAAAGCCCCCCGAAAAACACCCTCCAGGCGGGCCAGGAAAAACTGAATGTTTCTGAGTGTTGAGCCCAGTTGGTCACGAGTGAGGAAAAGGCAGTGTTTTTGAGAAAGTTGACAAACAAATGAGGAAAATATTAACTTCTACCCCAAACTAGAATACATATAGTTTGTCTTGGTGTCAAGTTTTCCAACAAAAGACATCTTGAAGTCTAATTTTAGAGGTAAAAAAAAACCTTCATTGTCAGTTATTCTTTTCTGCAGATCTCATTTTCAGTTGAAGAAGCCAACTTTCACATGCTTTTAGAGGACAATTTCTCGGTTTCCTTGGCCAAGAACCACTGGAAAAGGAAACTGGGAAGTATGGTAAGCATCCTAGATGTACGTATTTTCGAGTTTGAGCATGTTTTGATCATAAAAATCAATAGGGAAACCAGCTCGGAAAACTGATTTTTGAGGTTGAAATTTTTCTTAAGTGTTTGAAATCTCTTCAAGAGTGTTGCATGTCTGCTTCTTGGAGAGGTCGTTTTGATGTTGTTCGGTGGGCCATTTTCAGTGATGTTTATTACATTTGAAAGCTCATGTTACCTACTTTCACTCGGATCAAGTAATGTCTCATTTAGATCTCGTATGCCATGAGTGTCGGGGCTTGAATATGGGCATGTAACATGTTTGTTTGACTTGGGTTCAAACCCAAATTTGCAAAATCAGTTCAAACCCGTGTATTTGAGGATGATTTTAGCTTGGTTCTAGTGTATTTTTAGCTATGATTTCTATCTAATCTTGTTCTTGGCATGTGGTAGTATAATTATAATACTTTAGTTCCACATGAGATTGCTTATGAGTGGAGATTGAAGGCTACAAACATGGCTCGGGGAGGATATTGGGGCTAGTTTAATGCACACCAAGTGTTCGACAAAATGCCCAAACTAAGCTTCGATCTTGAAACGGTCGATTTGAGCTTGATTATTATGATATTCATGTGCTGTGTTACTCCATGTTAGCATAGATCGTTTTAAGGAATTACTATTATTATTATTTTAAAAAATAATTAAAAAGAGAAAAATATGAAAATTTCAAAAATATCAAAAAATGTTATATAGCATCAAATTAGGATATAAATGACATATATGAATTTTCCTAATTTTAAAAGGTCATTTTCCTAATTTAATGCTATTTTGGTATTTTATAACAATTTTTGTAAATAATCCATTTTGCGTAGATTAAAACTATTTAAAGTAATTTCATGCATATAGAGTAATTTCATGCATATTTGAATTCTCATTTTGCTCATGGGGGTCCTGTCCCGGGGCGTGATAACAAGGCCATGTAATAGTATTTGCTCGACTTGTATTGGGTTTACCTTTTTCGCGTTTATTTTCAAGTCATTTCAATTTCTTGGATGTTTACTTACGCGCCGCTTTTCATTAATTTGAGTGTAAATTTCTCTTCTAAATTATGTTAGGATTAGTCTAGACATTAAAAAAAAAAAAAACTACAAAAACATTTGCATGGACACTTAGTGGTTTCATAAAGATTATAATTGGTAATCAAGAATGTGTAACCATTTAGATAAATAATTTTCCAAGTTAGTGGTACCGCAAGGGCCCTAATAGAAACATTGGCGTAAACAAGTTCTCATTCCTAGAAATCTCTGGTTGCGTAGGAATCGAAACACCACTCCCGTGTCTCGATTGGTTTCTAACCGACCTCAATAGGCTAATGGCGACTCCTAGAATTACATAGATTGTTAAGAACTAAAATTCAAAATCCAATGTCGCGCGAGGTATGGGCTTGGGAGAGCTCACGCCTAATTTAAGGCCATTGGTCCGCCTCTTTAGGCACATACCCCTAAACCTTCTTCTTTTTCCCGGACGGAAAAAAAGAGGTCGTGACAAACTTCATCCAATTTTTCATCAGAAGCTCATCATATGTGCAATGTACAGAAAGGAGTGTGTTTTGTGTAGGTGTGGAAGTGACCATTTGCTTATTTTGGGTTCTTGATTCACACTTACAACTTCCTCCAGATCAGGATATTCTTAGTATAGAGAGCTAATCTGTATCTATAACGGAAGGGGTCAAGCTCTCCTCTCGGTGGAGAGCTTGAAAAGGGTCAAGCTCATGCATGCAGGTGAAATGGCAGTCCCGGACTTGCTTTGTTGTCAACACAGAGAGACTATGCGTTTGCTACGAGTCAATAATCGTGCTATGTCATCTTCTCATAAAAGAGCAACCTTGGATAATGTTGCACGCACTGTGATAATCTTTCTTCTTTTAGAGATAATATCTTGGCATTCCTTGCATCAATTTAGGCCCTTCTTGTACTCAAACCTATCTCAGCTGTGTTCGCTACATCAATTTCATCTGCTATACAGATTTAGGGTTCGATTTTGAACTGTTAAAAACCAAAATATACCTGGGAACAAGCAAGGCCGCTTCCGGGTAAAACTGATGACCAATTCACGGCATGAAACCAGGAAACAAACCAGTTAAGGCCGGTCCTCATTTTTTTATCCAAAAACTGAACAGAAGCCCATCAGGCAAGACTAGTTTGATTCGGTTCTTAGATTGAACCGACCTGTTTGGTCATCCATCTACTATCACGTGTATTTCTTCTTGAAATGTATGGTGTCCCTTTGAAGCGGTTGCAGACATTTCCTCAATTGGCTGGACTTTGCTTGTTGTGTGGGAGGTACAAACGTTGAATCGCTATCGCATGCTTGGACTTCTACATCTTAACTTTCTAATTTGACCGAGAACTAGGGGCACAAACACGGATCAGTACTGCTAGGTGTAGTAACCGAGTGGCATGAGGAACAGTATCAGCCGCTTAAACATAGTAATTCCCATCCTCCAATTCCAATGCAGAAAGCATGAAATGAATGAAGTCCTGCTCATTGTCCTCGGCTTTGCCCTTGGCCCTTCTTTTCCGCTGTTCCTCCACCCACTTTTTGAGAACCGAATCCAGACTCTCGGCAGTCCTCTTCATTTCAGCCGCACTTCCCTCCACCATTAGAGAATTCAGCCGGGTAATGGTTTATGTTATGGGTGATATGGGGACCCAACTGACTCGGCACTTAGAAAATTCATGTGATACATGCCTAGCTTGTCAATCGGATCAAACCTTTCGCTGATCGAGTCAATTACAATTTTGATTCTGTTTGAACATTTCTTACCTTCCCTGCATATTTCTCCGCATCCTCGGTTGCTCATCACATGAGCTCTTCAGTTTCACGACGTTTCTTTCGAATTTTGTTGCATCTTTCTTAAGAATGTCTTCTTTGATGAATCATCTTCTAATCACAAACAAGGATAGATAGCAGAAGAAAGTGAAAATGGTGTCTGCCCTGGAGTCATTCCTTGGTTGCTCATCACATGAACTCTTCAGTTTCATGACGTTTCTTTTGAATTTTGTTGCATGTTTCTTATGAATGTCTTCTTTGATGAATCATCTTCTAATCACAAACAAGGATAGATAGCAGAAGAAAGTGAAAATGGTGTCCGCCCTGGAATCATTTGAAGCCAAGCTTCAATTCATTGACAAAAACATGATAAATTAATTTCTGCCGACTTGTTCAATCTGTCCACATCACCTCTCACTCTAGGCCTCACATCCAAACGTGAAATTACTGCTTATACAACATAGAAGAGGCAAATGGCTTCACCATACACGAGTAGTCTCCACTGGAAGAGATTTCGACCATCAATCCCCAAGACACACTAAAAGTCAATTATCAAGCTATCATTGGACCACTTGGCAGGGCAACTATTGAAATTTAGTGAATTGGAACTAATGGTCAAATTTTCTAAGATTCACTGTTTATGTCGATACAATATGGCTGTCTCATCCACAAGTGTCAGCTCAAAGCAGTTATTATTGGAAAACCATCAAAAATTTGAAGAGCACACGTACAATTCCACCCGGCCATCCACATGCTACCAAAACATAACAACCCATGGACATTGGCACAGTAGTGAAAGAGTTGCATCACCCCAAACAAGGCTTGTCAACTGCAAATCAAGAAACGGATCTGCCAACACAGCATGAAAAATGAGAAGAGGCTATTTGTAAACTCTAGCCAGGCAAAACAAATGCACTCAACACATGACATCCACCGTCAATGTTTTTCTAAGATGAAGTGCATGAAAGCAGAGGAAGCTTAAAGTAACGTTCTAAGTGCAAATCAGTATCCACACAGCAAATCAACCATACGTATATACAAGCTATTGGAATGGGGTTTCACTGTCCACTTTCAGCATGCTTGAACCTTGAAACCTAAATAAAGAGTTATTTGGGCGAAGATAGAATTGGTGCGCCATCAGAGGGAAACCTCACCTCACGCCTAGACTTAGCAAAGACAGTCAAAACCTTACATCAAGTCAAAACCGCCATTGCACTGGCTTTCTTATTTCAAATAGACCTCAAGACAGTCAATCATTTGATAGAAATTGCACACACATGACTGCAGCTCAGGATAGGATTTATAGGAATCTCTGAGAACAGAGAAATCCTGCAATCGGTCCAAGAACTACACGTCTTCATGCTAAAAAGTCAAAAGGCAACTCATATAGTCATAGGGGGGAGACTTCATCGCATTTCTGCAAAATAGTTTATAAAATTTCACAGGGAAAACTTTCAAATCCTTAGATATCCCATAGAAAACGTTCTAAGGGAAGCCTGAGCAGAAGAACAACATAAGCATGAAATCATGTACTAAAGTGAGGGAGTGCTCTATGGGTGCGTTTGGGAACTACTTTTGGGGAATGTCTTTAGGAAAATGCAAATACTTTGACTTAAAGGTGTTTTCCAAAATGCAACCATGTTTGGTAAATTGCACTTTGAAAGCTCTTTGTAAAGTATTTTGAGCAAAATAGCGTTTGGGAAATTACACTTGCAAAAGATCTTTGTGGTAAAAAAAAATTATCAAAAGAAAAATTAAAAAATTGACCAAAAGGGCGAGTGGCCGCCGGCGACCTTCGGTGACCTCCGACGACCTCCGGCAACCTCCGGCGACGCCGAATCTGGGGCAACGAGGTCGCGGGAGGACCTCGCCGCCCCGGATCTGGGTCGCGGCGGGGTCGCGCGACCGCGCCGCCCTCGGAACTGGGGCGGCGAGGTCGCGGGAGGTCGCGCGACGCCGCCGCGACCAGCATCCGAGGGCCGCGAGGTCGCGCGACCCAGATCGGGGGCGGCAAGGTCCTCCCGCGACCCTGCCGCCCCAGATCTGGGTCGCGGTGACCCAGACCTTGCCGTGGGTCGCGGCGGTCGCGCCACCGCCCGGCGTCGCTCGTCTGGGCGACGGTCGCCGGCGACCGCTCGCGGAAGAAGAAGCTCGCGGAAGGAGAAGACCGTCTGCCGCCCCAGATCTGGGTTTGCGGTGACCCAGCCCTCGGTCGCGCCACCTCCGGCGTCGGTTGCGCGATCTCCAGCGTCGGTCGCGCCACCCCCCGACAATCGCCGGCGTCCCTCTAGCAGTCGCCGGCCGCTCACAGTCAGCCGGAACCGAATCCCCCGGAGAAGATGAACAGTTGCGACACAAGGGCAAGAACCGGAAAAACAAAACATTCGTGAGGACAATTTCAGAAAAAAAAAAAAAAAGTTATGAATAGTGCCCGTGTGGGCATGCCAAAAAGCCGAAAGCCCAAGGCGGGTCCCCCGCCTTGGGCTGGCTTCACACATGTTGGCATTCCCCGAATGCGGGCTCAAAATTTTTCCAAAACGGCCTAGCATTTGGCCAAGTACCTTTAGGCTTCAAAGGGGCTTTGGGAAGTGGTTCCCAGACGCACCCTATATCAATCTTCAATTACAATAATCCTCCAATAGAATTGCAAAAATCCCATAAAAGCATTTGTTAATGGAGAATATCCTACAAGAAGCAAAGAGAAAAATAACAGGTCAAGCCAGCCAGCATTTCACAAATCAAGTGATCAACTGGCACACAGAAGCAGTCCTGAAATGCCTAAAGAGCTGATTATTCAATCATCAGAGAATTCAAATGAGCCATATGTCTGCAATTGCTGTGCTTAACTGAGATCAACTAATAGAACAGCAAACTCTGCACCTTCCATCCACAACGAAAATGAAGACGATATAAAGTAGGATATGAGTGGCTCTAAGTTCAAGGCATAGAAGGCATGAAGAATAGACATTATGATCCCTCTTATGAGATGATTTCATGGGTGAGAAAAGAGTACCTTTTTCACTTTACAAGGAGCATTTTGCAAGTAACATTATTCTCAATCAGTTGATTTATTGCATCCCTGAACCTGAAATAATCATCTTCAGTGTTGTAAACTTGATGAGAAATGCGAGCATATCCCGTTATGCTCCCATCCTTGTCCCTAGGCCCATCAACACCATAGTGTATAGGCACTTCGATCCCATGATTCACCCGCAAATATGACCTTAGCCTCAGAGCATCCTCTCTGCCGAAAATACACAGCTTCGAAGGAAGACCAACCATGATCATACTAGCACACATCTCTGGTGGAGACCCGAGATTCGTCCCCCAAGATTCTGCCAGCATTCGTCCCATTTTCACAACTCGCTCGTGATTCCTTTTTATGATCCCCTGAATCCCTCCTTCGAATCTCTCCACGAATTCAAACGCCGCAGGGACAACAAGCTGAGAGCTATAATCCCTGTTGCCAAGCCACGCGCTCTCTATCGGCAATCCATTCCCATATTCATGTGTAACCACAGGATGGTGCGTGTTGCTCACCAAACCCGACGATTTCCGAAAATACAAGAATGCCACGGAAAGCGGGCAAAAGAACCACTTATGCAAATTGCTCACGTAAAAATCAGCCCCAATGTCCTGCACATCGACCTCAACGCTACCAATCGCGTGTGCCGCATCCACAAAAATCTGATCTACGCTCTCCTCCGTACAAACCTTAACTAATTCCTTCACCAGAATCAGAACCGACGGCATCGAGGTAATATGATCAATTATAGGTATGGTGACAAGATGGAGATGTCGAATGACGGAGATGATGAGACCAGAGACTATGGTTGCGTGAGCGTGAGCTAA